>NC_045438.1:8655423-8703369 GCF_002776525.5 Piliocolobus tephrosceles | reverse complement strand
AAGGAAGGAAGGAAGGAAGGAAGGAAGGAAGGAAGGAAGGAAGGAAGAGAAAATAAAAGAAAGAATGATAAGGCAGAGTTAATCTATAATAAAAATCAGATCAGCAGTTTCCTAAGTAGAGGAGAAAGGTAATTGATAACAAGTGGCCTAAGGAAGCTTTCTGGGGAGGTCAAAATTATTCTATATCTTGATCTGGGTGATGTTCTACAGTGTCATAAACTTGAATATTTAAAATATGTGAATTTTATTGCATGTATATTATATTTCAATAAGGTTGATTTTTTCAAAAACCGACCTTGGTCAAACTTCGGTAAGTACTCTTTCTCTATCACTTTATAAAAATGTATGCAAATACAAGTCTAGAATAGAGATTAGTCTGCATGAGGGTATAGATTCTACTGAGTCCCCCTCTCCATGTTCCAAATACTAGTCTCCCCGGAACATCAGTTCTGATATTCTTAAGATGGTGAGTAGTGAAAGAGGGTAATATTTCTTTTTTTTTTTTTTTTTTTTTTGAGACGGAGTCTCGCTCTGTCGCCCAGGCTGGAGTGCAGTGGCCGGATCTCAGCTCACTGCAAGCTCCACCTCCCGGGTTTACGCCATTCTACTGCCTCAGCCTCCCAGTAGCTGGGACTACAGGCGCCCGCCACCCTCGCCCGGCTAGTTTTTTGTATTTTTTAGTAGAGACGGAGTTTCACCGTGTTAGCCAGGATGGTCTCGATCTCCTGACCTCGTGATCCGCCCGTCTCGGCCTCCCAAAGTGCTGGGATTACAGGCTTGAGCCACCGCGCCCGGCCGAAGGAGGGTAATATTTCTAAAACTACTAACTAAATTAGATGATAATTATGCCCACAAACAAAGTTCCAAAGGCTTTTTAAAAAAGATTTTATTATGGAAAATTACAAACATATGCAAGAAGAGAGTATAGCATAATAAATGTTTATGTACCCGTCATGTAGCTTCGAGAGTCATCACTGCATGTTTATCTATATCCCTATACACCCCTCTCCTCTCCCTGCCTCCCACTGAATTATTTTAAAGCAAATCCTGGGGATCATATCATTTCATCTGTAAATGCAAGAAGCTCTGAAATTGGATTCATTTGCTCACACTGTGTCCTCTGCTGGAAATGTTTATCCCTTGCTCTTTATATGGCTGGTTCCTTCTCATCTTTCAGGTGAGACCTTTTCAGAAAGATCTTCCCTGGTCTCCCTGTGTAAAATAACTCACCTTCTACCTGAACCCAGCTACTTTTTGTCCTGGTAATGTGGACCCTGGGCTTTTACATCATTTTCCACAATTTGTAATTATTAGTTACTGGTTTGTGTCTATCTTCTCAACTACATTCTAACTGCCACTGGCATAGTGCTATCAGTGTCTGGAAGGTGATTAATAAATGATAGCTCCTCATTAATGAAGCATCTGAACAATCAGCTTTTCAGAGGTCAACATTGAACATTTCTCTTATATGTGGTGATGGTCTGGATAACCATCAAGGATGAGTTGGCATTGCTTTTCCAGAGTTTTCTAAAACCTTATCCTAAAGCATCAAGTAGCCAATAGAAGTAGTTCTTCTTTTGTATGTTTTTGTAAGAGTTATGGAATAAGTGAAAGAGGCTTGAGAAATAACCTACATTCACAGGTCTGTGGCTTTTAAAATGAAAAGAATCCTTAGAAAACATTTTGTTGAACCGATAACAGATAAGAAAAGTTTATAACCCATATCTAATGTTGCAGAATTTGTGATTTACAAATGGCCATAATCTGAAACCTTCATCTAGAAAAATAGTCCATTTACTTGAGTGAGAATTAAACCTCATAAAATATCAGAAAAATAACTCAATTTTATACTATCTATATACATAGTATACTCAGTTAAGTCATTTATTTGACAAATATTTATTTCCAACCCATTATGTTCCAAAAACCATTCTTACAGCTCTTTATATGGCTGAAAACATAACAATAAAGCTTACATAACATAACAATGAACATAACAATAAAGCTTACACTCTAGCCCATGTGTCAATATCATAAAAGTACATCCTCTTGAATTTGCTATAGGATCATCGTAAGGTAATTTAGAAAAAAATACTTTTTATTATGTATTCAATAAAGGCAGAATACAACATTTCCTTATCATCGAGCATATAATACCAAAATCCCAATGTCATTATTTAGCTTCTTCGCTTTCTAAACTCTGATGCATGAGCCCCCTCCACACCATAAAGTTGCAGTAAGCTGGTGGCTGGGATTGGTGAGAACATTTTACCCCAGGAGCTTCCCTCCTGTGGACTCACTGATGTGCAAAGTGACTGCAGGAGCCCAAACCTTGTACAACAACCCTGGGATGGAATAAGATGCACTCTTGGGTCCAGAAGCGCCCAAAACACCTAATACATACACATTTGAGTTTCAGATGACCCAAAATCAATCATTCTGCCACGTCTGATTCATTTTCTTCTTCTTCCTCCCCCTTTTTTTTTTTTTTTTTTTTTTTGAGACAGAGTCTTGCTCCGTCACCCAGGCTGGAATGCAGTGGCATGGTCTCAGCTCACTGCAATCTCTGCCTCCCGGGTCTGGGCAATTCTCCTGCCTCAGCCACCCAAGTAGCTGGGACTACAGATGCCCGCCACAATGCCCAGATAATTTTTGTATTTTTAGTGGAGATGGGGTTTCACCATGTTCACCAGGCTGGCCTCAATCTCCTGACCTCAGGTAATCCACCGCCTTGGCCTCTCAAAATGCTGGAGTTACAGGCATAAGCCACCCCACCTGGCCCTGCTAAGTCTGATTTATAAAGAAAGCTAGCCTCCATCCCATTTTCTCCAAAAACTTATGTAAACTATTCTATCCAGTTTCCTCACAATTCATTCACTCTTGTCAGAGCAGTATTTCCAAGGTGTAGTTTGGGAAATATGGGTGTCACACTGATACTTTCTTCTACATTGGAGATAGAGTCAGAGGCAACCTCAGAAGTGAAGGGGCAGCAGCTAACGACGTGGGGACAAGCAGCAAGCTCCACTAAATGCAAGGCAGTTTTCCTAATTCCCTGATAAAAATTATTCTGATTCTCTGGATATTTGCTTAGCTCTCTAGTGACGTTTCTGGGAACTCTAGTTAGACTTGCTGCTTTACCTGCAGTCCAGGAGGTATCCACTCTGTGTGATCACAACACAACAGAACAGGAAAGTCAGCCTAATAGTGTGAGATTTTGAAACAATCAAGCTACAATAATTTTTTTGTTACCCCTCTAGAAAAGAAAATAACATGCACTGCATTTTTAGAATTATAAAATAATGCAAATGTCTTATTTTAACAGCTCAGATCTCAGTTGCCAAGTAACAAAACCCACAAGTTCTCTGTATTTTCCATGAGCTTTCAAAGTTTGTTTCTGGCATACTTCAAGGCAAGGAGGAACTTGTTGCTAAATATATTGAGTGTTCTCCCACAAGAAATTTGGGGACTTCTCAGAAAAACCTGGGAGGTAGAAGGGGTGATTGAAAAGTCACCGCTAGCTTTTCCTTTTGAGCCGTTAAATCTTTTACTAATGAAAGACAAAGACTAATTGTTCTTCTCCAGGATGAATGTTGCTTTGAGACGCTAGAGGCATTTCTGAAAAGATGCAGCATTACCCTGGTGAGTTCAAGAAAGAGCATGTTGGAGAACAACACCAAGATTCTATCTTCCTTGTAGTTTTCAAACACTCCTAAACCTGCAAAATTCTAGTCAGTGCACAGAACTAGATGTCCAACCCTATGTCTTGTCTCTCTGTCCCATACTCTTGGTGAAAATCAACATCGGCCTCCTCTAAATTCTTGTAAACCTTATTCTCAGTATAAGCTCTGGGTACTCATCACATGCTTCTCTGCTACTGGTGAACGCTGTGCACTTGTGATACCCCTAACTAGATGACAAGCTTCCACAGGGCAGATACTTCTTATATTTCTTGTTTAATCCCTCACTGGCCTAGGAAAAATGCTCTATACATAACTTCTACATAAAAAATTTATTAAGTGACTAAATATACCATATATGCCTAAGCTAAGGGAACAAAAATATTATATGCCCCAAGTTCCCTGTTTCTTTCCTTAAATAAGGACACACACACACACACACACCCCTATAGATACTAACAGGAAAGCCTATTCTTTATTTCCATTAGCTTCCATTTCTAACTTCTTTTGGCCTACACTGATTTGTTATAGTAAAATATATGAGGCCAGGTGCAGTGGCTCACGCCTGTAATCCCAGCACTTTGGGAGGCTGAGGTGGACAGATCACCTGAGGTCAGGAGTTCGAGACCAGCCTGGCCAGCATGGCAAAATCCTGTCTCTACTAAAAATACAAAAACTTAGCCAGGCATGGTGGTGCATGCCTGTAATCCCAGATATTTGGGAGGCTGAGGCAGGAGAATTGCTTGAACCTGGGAGGCAGAGGTTGTGGTGAGCTGAGATTAGACCACCACACTTCAGCCTGGGTCACAGAGGGAGACTCTGTCTCAAAAAAAAAAAATTAGGCCGGGCGCGGTGGCTCAAGCCTGTAATCCCAGCACTTTGGGAGGCCGAGACGGGTGGATCACGAGGTCAGGAGGTCGAGACCATCCTGGCTAACATGGTGAAACCCCATCTCTACTAAAAAATACAAAAACAAAAACTAGCCGGGCGAGGTGGCGGGAGCCTGTAATCCCAGCTACTCGGGAGGCTGAGGCAGGAGAACGGCGTAAACCTGGGAGGCGGAGCTTGCAGTGAGCTGAGATCCAGCCACTGCACTCCAGCCTGGGCGACAGAGCGAGACTCCGTCTCAAAAAAAATAAGAAGAAGAAAAAATAAAAAATAAAAAATTATATATATATATATGATTTATATAATAAATTTTTATGTACATATATTTATACATAAATTTATATGTAACTATATATATGTGTGTGTACATATATATATATTAGTAAATGGGCCTGTACTTAGTTACACACTGTTTGTCTTCAATTCCGTGATTCTGTAGAATCACAGTGTTCCATGGCTTTCTCCCTATTTCTTGTTTTCTGGTCTCCTTTGCGGGCTCCTGCTGTGCCCCATCCCTTGGCTGCTTGCACTCCTCAGAATTGTGCCCATGTTCCTGCCTCAGCAATCACCCCAGATCATACCATCCATTACCATCTACATGCTGGTGACTGCCAATTTTCTGCCTTTAGACTAGCACTCTCCTCTGAGTGCCAGGCCCACAGAACTAATTGCCTACTGGACTTCTGCATATAGTGTCCCATAGACACCTCGAACCCTACATGACGCAAACCCGAATCATCTTCCTCTCCAAATGTACTCTCAGGCCTGTGTTCCTGATCTTTGAAAATGATCATTAAGCCAATTACCTAAAGCAGACACTGTCCCCTTGACCGGGCTAACCACCAGTTATCAAGGGCTGCCGGCTCTACCTCTCCCATATATCCCTTTATCTCTATGATCACCAGGCTGATTAGGCACCAGTGTCTCTCACCATATTACTGCAGTCTTATTCTAACAAGTCTCTCTACAGATGTATGGGTTTAACCCTTTCAGGTCATGTAATGCTGAGGTCAGAGTGATCATTCTGAAATATAAATTTGATCAATTCCTTAACTTGACTTACAAACTTTTATGCAACCTCATCCAGCCCCAACACTAGCCTTCTTTCTATCCCATCTAAATGTCTTTCCTACATCAAATGTGCCATGCTCTCTCTTATTTTTGAGTCTTGGCTCATGCTGTCACGTTGGCTTATCACACTTTTTCTGACCCCATCCCAGCTTTGTCTTAATGCTTATTCTTCATTTTAGTCTCTGTCTCTTCCAAGAAACCCTTTCCAGCTCCCAGGTACAGGTTAGGTGTTAGGTTCCTCCTTTGTATTCCCAGAGCATGTGTATTCTCTCTTTGATAGCATTCACCAAATCATTTGCTGGATTAGCCTTGGCTCTTTTTCTTCTGACTCTCCCATTAGCCACTCCCATGAGGACATAGATTCTATCTGTTTTGTTCAAAGTTTAATCCCAGCAGCTGGCCCAATACCTAGAACACAGTACACACTCGGAAAGTATTTGCTGATGAGAGTCTTGAATAATATATCACATGAAATCACTTTCCCAAAGTGAGTGGCATATCCTAAAGAGAAAAACATTTCTTACCTCGTATTTAAATCCAGATGTGGGTTTTCCCCTTTCTCAGCCTTTTTGGTTGTTTTAGTTATCAAGCAAAGATGATTTCCTTATTAAGTGAGGTAGAGACAGGGACAGTACAGCAGAGACAGAGACGAACAGTTCCAGTTCCAGCGAGAGCAGACTTCCCTTTCTCACCAGGTTCACACAGCGTGGGGGCCTAAAAGCCTCTATGATGCTTCCCCTGGAACTGCTATTTTCTTTGATTTATGACTGGTTTGAGATGGAGCCAATAATAGTGTGCATTCCAAACTTCTGGTACACTCTGGAAGGTTGCAGATAGATTTTCTATGCGCATTAAATACATAATAATGATGGTCATTCAGACCTCATACTTGGCAGACTGTACATTGAAGAGGACCTGTTTCTCATTTGGCAGTTCAAACCACCTGGAATGGCCATTAAATTCAAAGGGATTCTGTGTTTGACTTTCTCCAAGTAGATTCTGAGTAAGATAAGAAAAGGAGTGGTCTATTCATTGCTTAGTAACCTCCTTAATCTGTGCATTTCAAAATTAAAAACCATCTGTAATCCTACCGCTTTGAGAGGCCAAGGCAGGGGGAAATATCTTGAGGCCAGGAGTTTGAGGCCAGCCTGGGCAACATAGCAAGACCTCATCTCTACAAAAAATAAATAAGTAAGTAATTAGACAGTGTGGTGGGCCTGTAGTCCCAGCTGCTCAAAAGGCTGAGTCAGGAAGATCACCTGTGTTCCATGGCTGAACCCTGGAGTTTAAGTTTATAGTGAGCTACGATCGTGACAATATACTCCAACCTGGGTGACGGAGTTTGTCTAAAAATAAAAAAAAAAAAAAATTTAAAGGCCAAAGTACAAAGAAACCCACCATCTTACTCAGAATAGATTAAGGAGAATGTTTTCAAGAAGGTGATTAAAACTAAAGATCTTAGCTAGCAAAGCCTATAGAACCTTTTAATTCCTTTCTGAGAAAACAAATTGCCTAAATTAAATAATCACTCCACCAAAAGGCATTTAAAGGTCACTTTTAGCAGATTCCTTTTGTCAGGAACATCAGTACCAATTATTTCTGGTGTGCTAGGGATACTAGTTACCTTGTAAGAAGGAAAAACAAAACAAAACAAAAAACGAGCAAGCAAAACAATTGTTTTGTCATATTTCTGGAGACAGCGTATCTTAAATCCAGCAAACAGACCCTAGAAAAACAGGAAAAATCAACCTTTTTAGCACTGAACTTACGAACCTAACCATGAAGCATGACTCAGACTGGGCCTTATTTAGAGTTATCTAGGTCTTGGGCATTCTGATTCCTCCACCTGCTAGGTGCAGATATGGTATGGTCAAACGCAAGATTCAAGTCAGGAGGCCCAAATTTAAATCTAAGCTTTTACACATAACTCAGGCATGTTATCGAATGTCTCAGAATTTAAGAATTTTCCTCTTCAACAGGAAGATAGCGATATATATAACACCAGGCTATAGTGGCATTGAAACAAGTGATATGTAGAACACCAGGCTATAGTGGCATTGAGTCTATCTAATCTTTTAGATTAGCCTATTAAAGGGTCATACACACAGTGTGTGAACAGCAAATACTATGGTAAGAAATGAGCTGTGTACACTTGACCAACTCACTCCATTTCTCTGGATTTCAGGTTCCTTACCCATAAAATGGGAAATAATTAATAATCCCTTAGACTACACAGAGACTTAGGGACAGAAGTGTTGGCGGTGAAGACACCAGAAGCAAAGGGGGCCAGACCTTCAGCCTCCGCACTGCATACTGTTCACAGGACAATCAAGGCAGGGCCTTCATCTTCATCTGCATTTTTTTGTTTTTTTTTTTTTTGAGACGGATTCTCACTCTGTTGCCCAGGCTGGAGTGCAGTGGTGCGATCTCGGCTCACTGCAACCTCCCCCTCCTGGGTTCAAGTGATTCTCCTGCCTCAGCTTCCCGAGTACCTGGGATAACAAGTGCATGCCACCATGCCTGGCTAATTTTTGTATTTTTAGTAGAGATGGGGTTTCACCATGTTGGCCAGGCTGGTCTCAAACTCCTGACCTCAGGTGATCCACCTCTGTCAGCCTCCCAAAGTGCTGGAATTACAGGCGTGAGCCACTGCACCTGGCCTCATCTGCATTTTTGTGTGTGCTTTAAATGAAATAATGTATGGAAAGAACTTAGATTGACACATATTATAAAATAATAGCAATTCTTGATATACTGTTCCATAAATTTCATCTTTTACAAAACAAATACATGTTTCTTAGTTAACTACTGTTTAAGCCCTAGATTCACACCTTAATCAATTAATCAAGCCCTAATTTATCCTGAAGCTGGCTCCCTCCAGGGTGTTAGTCCTGGTGTTACCCTAGGCCTGCTGAGAAGAGAAACGGACAGTGACCCTCCGATCAGATGAAATTCCAAAGAGAGTCTCCACTGGACTCACACTCAAGCTCCCTGCCTCCATCTCTAGAGAACTGCAAGTAAATTCCTTCCCAGAGCTTTGGGAGCCTCAGCGAACAACACATGGCTTAGAGAAACGGATTAGTCTGTCTCCTGGCTTCTCTTCTAGGAAAGAAGACAATTTGCTATAGAAGTACCAGATATGAAGGTTTCACATCTACTTCGCATCTTTTTGAGTTGCTTTAGCAGCAACCTGAAAAGCTCCTTCACTTATGGCCAATACTGCAAAATGTTGGGCTTGTGAATTTAGAAACACTGTCAACACTTTGCTGCAGGTAGATATTAACTGACACCAAATCACCACGGAATGTCTGTAGAAATGAACCAGATGCCAAAGGCTTTCTGACAATGAAATAATTGGATATGATTTGCCATTTCTTTACAAATGCTGCTACATACTCAAGTCAGCAGCATGTGGTTTCTCACGTTCATTATCAGCTTGCTTGTATTCATTGTGTCTAGCTCTCTGGAAGTGGTTTTGTAAGCCCTTGAAAATCAAATAACGCATTATTAAAAATCAATTTACTAGGTTAATCATAATGCTTTTTCATTATGGTGCGAACCTGTAATACCAGCTACTCGGGTGGCTGAAATAGGAGGAGCACTTGAGCCCAGGAGTACAAGATCAGCCGGGGCAACATAGCAAAACCCTGTCTCTAAAAAAACCTAACATAAAAATAAAATAAATAATGCTTTTCTCAGCACTAACAATTCAACTGAAATGTGGCTCTGTAACAATACTGAGAGAATGCAGGACTTTCAAACATCTTTAAGGAAGAAAGTGTGTACCCTGGATTTAGACATGGAGTTATCACTAGATATTTAAGGAATATATGTAAATTCCAAAGTTATTTAAAATGCTTCTCTACCCAACAAAGTTGAGATAATGGAGAAGATATATGTACTACTTACCAATATTTCTAGCTTCCCTCTTTTAGGACAAGGGAATATTATATTGTCCTACCACCTTCGAATTATTAACAGATGTAGCCATGTGACTTCTTTCAGCCAGCAGAAGGAAGTGTTTCATTTCTAGCATTCTCCTGACCTGCCTGGCTACCAGGAAAGCACACACAGCAGACCCATCACATGAGTCAGGGCTGCCCTTGAGAATCACTCAGCCATTTAGCAGACTTGGCATGAGCAAGAGAGAAACTCTGTCACTTTACAACACAGATTTGTTTGCTTCCACAGCATGGCCTAGCCTTTCTCACCAGTGCATAGTCCACCAAGCCCTACCATAGCAAGCTTCTTTGGGTCCCTAAGCATGTCCTCGATATTATCCATTCACTCTTCTCACTACTCATTCTGTTCTCCTGCCTCCCTTTCATAAGGACCCTGATGTATACATTGGGCCTGCCAAGATAACATACACCATCTCAAGGTCCTTAATTTAGCTGCGTCTGCAAACATCCTTCTGCCATATAAAATAACATTCTCAGCAGGTGTCTTTTAATATCTTATCTCACCTTGCTGCTCTACCATTACACACCCCTTCTCACCCTTGGCTAGCACAGTGTCTTAAACATACATCCCCATTTATTCAATGAATGCTTAGTTCAAAATGTATACCATATCAGAATCTCTGCTTTATCAGAAGCCCAAACAATATGGTTAATAAAGCTACACACACACAAACATACACACAAAGAAAAAGCTAATGCACCTCCTAAAACAATACTAGGTAAGAGGAAAGTTGCTCAATCCAGGCTATCAAAATTAATGGGAAAAGGAAGTAAACGATCCTCTCATACTGATACTCAGTAGTAAGTCCTTAAGAAATATTAAAAAATGCATCAAGTCTACGATTCTTTGCAGAAGCACATGTATTGTATATACATATACCAGTAGTTAATATATATGCATGGAATCAATCACTAATAGCTCAGCGGAACCTAAGCCATAGGTCTTCTTGCAGAGAGTTGCTTATTAGCTGTCTTTCATTCCTTCCAAATTAGACAGTTCGAGAAAGGTAAAGATAGTTATTTCATTCTCCTCAGTTCTGTTTCTGCTTTCTTAGTGCCTTCATATTCATCAATTCACAAGGGCCCTGAGGCAAGAAAACAGAACAAAAATCTCTCTTTAAACATGTGATCTCTCAAATCTGCCAAACTTGGTGGCTTCATGGTAATTGTTTCAACCACTTTCTTCTGCTGACCCAATACTTGATATGCCATAAGATTGAAGACATTCTCTTTTATCTGCTGTTCAATTTGCTTGCTCTCCAGCCACTTACATATAGTTTTCATCATTTTTTCAGAAGTACAATCTTGACAATTCTGGGATCTTCCTTCGGCCGGGCACGGTGGCTCAAGCCTGTAATCCCAGCACTTTGGGAGGCCGAGACGGGCGGATCCCGAGGTCAGGAGATCGAGACCATCCTGGCTAACACGGTGAAACTCCGTCTCTACTAAAAATACAAAAAAAAAAAACTAGCCGGGCGAGGTGGCGGGCGCCTGTAGTCCCAGCTACTCGGGAGGCTGAGGCAGGAGAATGGCGTAAACCCGGGAGGCGGAGCTTGCAGTGAGCTGAGATCTGGCCGCTGCGCTCCAGCCTGGGCGAGAGAGAGAGACTCCGTCTCAAAAAAAAAAAAACAAAAAAGACAATTCCGGGATCTTCCAATGGTGAGTTTCAACTAACTTGAGCAACTATCTATGGGGCTTCTAATTATCCCATGAGTTAATCCAATAATTGAGTTGAAAATAAATCTCAACCACAACAATACAGTTTTAGCTCAAGTGCAGGTTCTGAAGTAGAAACTAAAAATATGAGACTAAAGTATTATTTTAAGGGGCTATGATAGGGAGAAAATGGCAAAATGTTTTTGCCACTGACAAGAACTACATAGGGGTTAGCAGCCACATAGTGGCCTGAGGCCTCAGAGGTGATGGCCTCCCTGGCTGAGGCTGTGAACTAGGATCAGCTGAGCCACAAGAGTGAATCCCACAACATTCTCTGACACCCAGACTAACCCCCTGCTCCTGTAGATCTTCTGCCCTTGAACTTCACAGATGCTCTCATCTCCTTTCCAGGTTTGTCAATTCTAGGTTTTCAGCTCACTTTATTCCCTAGCTTAGCTTGTTTCTTTATTCATAAAATAATGTTAGAAGAATGAATAAAGAAACATATGTAAAACATGAGCATAATACCAGTATACTGAATCACAAAAAAAAAAAAAAAAATGTTACTTGGTTCATTCATTCATGTAATCACTAAATGTATTGAGGGCTTAATACGTGTAAGTCTTTCTAGTGGGTGTGGGAGATATGACCAAAAAGTCACAATGCTTATCCACAATTATTCCATACTACGGAGCAGAGTTTTTGAGCTAGAATCTACGGAACTCTAGGGTATGGATATATATAACTTCAGAAGGTCTGTGAACTTCTGAAATTGTGAGCAGAATAATGTTATGTTTATATGTGCTTTATGCTTTATTTTATAATTATTATTATTTTTTGAGACAGGGTCTCACTCTATTGGCCAGATAGGAATGTAGTAGCATAATTATAGCTCACCACATCCTTGAACTCCTGGGCTCAAGTGATGCGCCCATCTTAGTCTCCTAAGTAGCCAGGACTATAGGAGTGTGCCACCACCCCTGGCTTTTTTTTTTTTTTTTTTTTTTTTTAATCTTTTCAATAAAGGTCAGGTTTTGCTACGTTGCCCAAGATTGTCCCAAGCTCCTGGGCTCAAGTGATCCTCCTGCCTTGGCCTCCCAATGTGCTAGGATCACAGGCATGAGCCCCACAACCAGCCAAGAGCACTTTTCTAAAGACAGAAGGTCCATTTCTTTCAACAGATCCTCAAAGAGATCTATATTGTGGTCATTCTTGGTTTTCACCTACCCAGCGTGCCTCTCCTGATAACACAACACATTCCTTCCCCTTGGAGAAGTACCATTTGCCATTCTCAATCGATATGGTTTGTATAAGGGTTAATCCCACCACCTGCCTCCAGGATGAGCCCTCATCCAAACCATATGGATTGAGACTAGCCAAGCTGGGCCAAACAAAGCAAAAAAGACATACACTTCCCAACAAAGCTTCAAAACTTGTAGAATTTAAGCCATGAATGTTTATAGCCATCTTTGCCATCATATGAGGAAGCCTGCCTAAAATAGAATAAGGAAGAAAGCTAAGTCGAAAGCTGAAGAAAGGCAAACTTATAGAACTTTTGTTGGAAGACTTAATTTCAGCCAAAATTGAGGTCAATTCCAGCCTGGGACTTTTTGGTTACATAAGCAATAAAGTTCTGTTTTCCTGAAATCTGTTAGAATTGTCTTTGTCTCCTTTTCAGTGAGAATCAATCCTGCTAATTCAGTTTAAATCTCCCCTACCCACCTCCCCCACTCACCAACAAATAAGCAAAACTCCTAGTTTATTGTCCCAGATACTAAGCTATCCAATCCAGCCAATCATAAGGCTCATTACTTTATGTATCCTGAAATACAAACTCCACTCCATCACCAGGCCAGAGTTTACCATGCCCCCTCATTTTACTTTATCGCCATATCCACTTCTTCCAACCTTGCAGAACCCAAAAACAGAGATCATGTTTTCCTCTAATTGACTCTGAGCCACTTACAGAATCACAAAAGCAACAAAATAGTTTCCTCCACGTGTTTTCCCTCCATCTCCAATATGTCAAAATGATTCTACATCCTGTGTCCCCAATCAACATAGTAGCATTCAATATTTGGTACACTCTGAATACATCTTTGTGGAATGAATAAAAGAAGCCATGCTGGAACTTTTTCTGTTGTTCTTGAAAGAAAGAGAAACTGCCAGAATTGGAGCTTGATCCAGGGGCTTCCCAGGGGCCCAACCTATAGGGAAGAAGATGTTGGTTTCATAGTTGCTTGGTCCATTATAGTTTACAGAGGACAGTGCACACAAAATCAGAAAAGCCGTAAATGTGAGGCAATAGCTAGTTTCACTTTGATAGTACAAATTTTAAACCCCACCCTAATGAAATTATAATACAAGAATAAAAAATGAAAGTTAGTATATGAAAGCAAAACCAATCATTAAAATAAAAGGATGGGATTGAGGCTGTATTTTCTCATGAAAAATCTCTTTTATGATATTTAATGTGATTTAAAGGATTTTCAAAACACTTAGTACAAATCTCTATTTAAATATTAATGTTTAAAAAATATTGCAGCCTAGGCAGCATAGCAAGACTCTGTCTCAAAAAAATATATATTGCAGATTGTTCACTTATGTTACAATGTATACTGAAGTGGGAAATTCCCTGGTGACAAAATATCTAGAAAGTATGGCACTAAACTAAACACACACACACACACACATTTGGATTAAAGGAATGAGGCCATTTAATGAAATGGACTATATTTTATCATGATATGTAAATAGCATTTCAGTTATAGAAAAAAACACTACAAAAATCACTAGAGCAACTTTTTTCATCGCCAGACCTGAACATAAGGTGCATATTTTTGCAACTGTGTGTTTTAGAAAAGAAGAAGTAAAATAAGAACCACCTGCACCTAGATGGCAATTCCCCATCACAGGGGGAGGGAGGCAGTCTTGGCCACTGGGCACCGAAGAGGCTGCTTAGGAAATCCCTGTGAGCTCTAAAGGAAGTGAGAACACACAGAAATGCAAAGCTCCAATAATCCCTCACATATCACAGACTCCTCTAAATTTCCAATGGATGTTTCAAGAGTTGGTCCTGATGAGGTGGGAGGGGGAGACCAAAGGGAAGAGAAAAAAAAAAAAAAAAAAAAAGGCCACTTGTGGGGAAGCTGAAAGGACATGGAGGTACAGAGGCAGAAATGGTGGGAGTGACGACATATGGGGCAAACGTGCCCAGACCCTCAGCCTCCCCACTGCACCCACACTCTCCACAGGACAGTCGGGGCAGGGCCTTCATCTGTGTCCTCGGGTTAAGGGGTTGCCTGCATGATCTGAAAGAGAAGTGTGAAACTCCAGAAGGGGAAAAAAATGCCTCTTTTGAAGGGGACTTCCCTTCCAGTGAGGTTTCATATCGTGTTCTGTAACAGCGTACTGGCCTGTGACGAGGCTTCCAGGAAGTGAGACAACGCAGACGCAAAGTACTAAGGGAAAAATTTCAGTAGTGGCTTGAGAAAACTAGCTGTTGAGTCTGACAAAGCAAAGTTCTAAGATAGTGTGAAGTATAACTAGGGCTGCTTTGAAAAGGAACCCCAGAGAGCAAGGACAGGTGTTGCTTAGTTTTAAAAAATAATTAGAGCTTCTGTTTATTGAAAGCCTACCATGTGTCAGGAGGCTTGCATGCCTTATCTCTTATTCTTACATCAGATGATATGAAATTGACATTATTATCCCCATTCTCATCTGTAAAGTGAGAAAACATACTCAGATAAATCAAGTAAATTAGCCAACATCACGCAGTTCCAGTTCCAGGGCCACGATTCAAGCCAAGGTCCATCCGATACCAATTACCATGCTCCTGCCTTGACCCTTCTGTCATTAATTCATGTGGTTCACTGTGAAAGTCACAGACTTCTTTAAACCTAGATTTCCCCTTATGACATGGTACAAGTAAACCTAATGTTAGATAAAATCATAGCCTATGATGAGCGAATTTAAGCCTCAACCTGTCTCCGTCACTAACCAGTTCTGTGGAAAGGAACAACTCAAGTAACTTCTCTGGGTCTCCGTGTTCCCATCTAAAAAGTGGGGTTGTAGTGGGCCTCGATAGCTCTTGTCTTCTATGAGGCACACCGAGTCCTCACATGCCAACATAAAAAAGGAAATTTCAAAATTGTCTTTGTTTTTTAACGAAGTATATGAGGGGATTATTCCAGTGCTCTACGAATAATATATATATTTAAAGAGCCTACGTTTAAAACATTAAAATGCTTTAAAACATTTTCTAGATGACCTTACAAAAGGGAAAAAAAGTATTCCTAGCCAACCCTCTGTCAGCAGAAAGGCCACACAGAAAAAAGCAAATCACCATTCTTTACTCCTCTCGGTATAAATCATTACTCACCGTGGGAAAGTGATTACTTGCCAGGAAGTAGGGCCTATGAATCATTATACTGTTGTCCTCGACCTCTGATAGAGCAAGAATTAGGGGAAAGACTGAAAAGCTGGGGTGTGAACTCTGATTTGCCAATAGTTCCACTCATGGCATCATAAAGCAATGAAAACAGAAAGCTGATGGAGCCGTAGGGCTGTCAAGTCCTGGTGCTGCTGCACTGCACGTCTGAGCCCAGAGCAGAATGACATGGGCCCCTGACTTTCTGAGTCACTCCTTGGTTCTGAGTCTTCACAGCCCCAGAGTCATTTATCAGCAAATACAAACAATGCCATTTCTGGGCCTGTCCCGACAGTCAGCCTACTTGTTAATGCCTGTGTAAGAGATACCCAGCTTGCAAATAGGAGCAAAAGTCACAAGGAAGGGGTTAAGTTGCCTAACATCAGCATTCATTTCCTAAAATAAAAACACATGAAAGACAGACACCACAAATATGTGTTCCCTTGTGGTATCAGCAATATTGTGCTATAATTTCTCTTCTGTTGCTAATAAGCTCTGGCACACAACTGTAAATTTTTTTTTTTTTTTTTTTTTTTTTTTTTAGATTAGATCTTGCTCTGCCATGCAGGCTAGAGTGCAGTGGCGCAATAATGGCTCACTGCGGCCTCAACCTTTCAGGCTCAAGCAATCCTCCCACCTTGGCCTCCCAAATAGGTAGGATAGGCCAGGTGTGGTGGCTTATGCCTGTAATCCCAGCACTTTGGGAGTCTGAGGTGGGAGGACTGCTTGAAGCCAGGAGTTCAAAACCGAATAGCTAGGACTACAGGCATGAGCCGCCATGCCCAGCTAATTTTTTCAATTATTTGTCGAGTCAGGGTCTCACTAAGTTACTCGGGCTAGTCTCGAACTCCTGGGCTCAAGTGATCCTCTCACCTCTGCCTCCCAAAGTGCTGAGATTACAAGCATGGGAGACACCTGTAGGTGGGTGAGAAGCAGCGATCCTTCCACCTCTGCCTCCCAAAGTGCTAGGATTACAGACATGGGAGCCACCTGTAGGCGGGTGAGGAGCTACCACGCCCAACTTGCAAATACTTTTTATATTATGTTTTTCTTTTTCTTTTTTTTTTTTTTTTTGAGACGGAGTCTCGCTCTGTCGCCCAGGCTGGAGTGCAGTGGCCGGATCTCCGCTCACTGCAAGCTCCGCCTCCCGGGTTCCCGCCATTCTCCTGCCTCAGCCTCCTGAGTAGCTGGGACTACAGGCGCCCGCCACCTCGCCCGGCTAGTTTTTTGTATTTTTTTTAGTAGAGACGGGGTTTCACCGTGTTAGCCAGGATGGTCTCGATCTCCTGACCTCGTGATCCGCCAGTCTCGGCCTCCCAAAGTGCTGGGATTACAGGCTTGAGCCACCGCGCCCTGCCTATATTATGTTTTTCTACATGACCTTTGATGTCTTTAGAAAATGTTTGTTTTAAGCAAGGATCTTTTTGTGATTAAAAGCATAGAAAAATACAACATATTTAATATAGTACACACCAAATATACAAAATCCTAGAAACTTATAGAAGGAGATAGGAAAATTGATCTTATAACTAATCTGAATATTGTTCTCTACTTTCCTTAATGTTTTTAAAGGTAGTGAAAGTAAAACTACATTGTTCTGATAGTGTAAAAGGGAGAATGTTTAAAATTCCTCCCAGTTTTAGGAGGAGATATTAGAACCTGTCTTCATTATAATGCATAGATTAGAGGGAAGAGGGTATTACAGCCAAAGTGTTCCCTAATCAGTAGATTTTCACTGTATTTGATCCCTCCTTCTTACTAGTTTAAGTAAAATTTGAGCATGTACCACCATATATCTGTTTTTATTTATGAGTGACATAATTGTTATTAATATATTGTGAATAATATAAATCATTCGTAAAAATACATCTTTTTAAAGATGGTATTTATTAATAATGATACATTTATATATTTTTATTACTCCCTTTTCCTGTCCCTCAATAGATCATGTGCACCCCACTTTGGGACCACTGACCTTTTAGTTTGCTTGTCATGATAGAAGCCATCTACTAAAGGAACTCCGGAATGTTTGAGTCTCTAAATAATCTTGTTACGATCCAAAATAGCCTGTTAATTTCAAGATTGACCTTCAGGTGACTAAACTAAGCACTCATAAGAAGTCACAAGGTAAAAGAGTTCAGGCCACTGTTTGGTTAGCTGACAAAGAGTTACTTCTATTTCCCTAAATGCTTTTGAATCACTGCCCATTGGCTTTGAAGGAACAACAAAATATCGTCTCCTCAGTAATGTCATTTTCCCTCAAGTGAAATGCAAGCCATCTCTCTAGAAGAGAACAAGGTTATATAAAGGGGAGAGAACACGTCTCCCTCCAAGATAGTTATGCAATGTGGGGAAGATTCCACAGAAGAGAGACAAGGTTGAACAGAGATGATAGTTCTTTTACTTGGACATGGTAAAAACTCGAGTTTCTGGATAAACTTGAGTACTATCAATCAGTACTGGTACTGTTGGAAGAACACATAAAACATCTGGCACAATCAGTGAAACAAATATGGGCCTGGGTCCTGGTGTTAGATGGGTACAGGAAAGCACTAAACCTCTCACAGTCACTCTCCACCTACATGCCCCAAATCACAAAATTCCCCTGCTTGAAGGGCGAACACTCCCCACTCAATTCACTTCCCATTTAAAAGGGTATTTGTTCGCTTTTCTAAAGACTACAAGTGGGCTGGGGAAACTCACTAAATCACTGTTAACACTTAGTGTGACCTTCAGGAAGAGGCCTCATGGACTAATAACTGTGCTAAGAGGATCTGAAATGTTGGTGGTGGGGGTGTGGCAGAGAAGGAAGGACGAAAGGGAGAACTTGTTTGGAAAGCCTATCGATTTCTAAAGGGGTAATGCTGGGGTGGGGGAAAGTGGTGAATAAATTCTCTGACAGGCAAGCAACATCATTCACACTTTTGTTTAGAAATCAGTCTAATGACAGCCACCCTAAATTTTGGTTCTATGTTGGGTTAGTTCCACAATCACTGAAACGAGGAAGTGAGCTCAACAATTTTGTAAACCTCAGAGTTGACAAGAAGTTATGAAAATTCCCAGTGGGGTTACATTAGACTCTAGCACTTCAACCAGGAAAAGCAGGGAGATTCCATTGATGAATCATATCTAAGGGACAAGGGAGGCTGTAGGGTTTTCTCAGACAAAATGAGTCTTTACAAAATTGGAGAGAACCAAATGGAGTTAACAAGTTTGGAAGATACGGGTGTATTTCCCACAGAACATGAGAATGAACACTAAATGAGAAATTCTTGGAAACAAAGACTGATGCAAGAAGAATGCCTGGTTAGGAGTGAAAAAAGTAAGAGCAAAGATGCCGGTTCTGAGGCCAGAGGCAATGTTGGGGAAGAATCTTGGGACCGAGTCAGCTGGGACCAAGGAAGAGCCAACCATACCTGGATGGATTTAAGGAATGCTAAGACAGGTCCGAAGTCGGAGAGAAGAGGTGACCAGCGAGCCTGAGGACAGGGCCAGACACTGTAATACCAAATTCCTTACAGAATCAGCAGGGTAGGGCAATGTCTCCAGGGCAGGAGAGATGACCTTGCCAGAGGTGTTTTGATGATAGAGGCCGAAGGAGACAGAGATTAAGCGTACCAAGAAGCAGCACATTTATGGGAGATAACTAATATAGATGAAAATTTCTTGAAAAGTTTTTTCTTATTGAACACATCTGCTATAAAGGCTTTGGCATCAAATTTTGTGTGATACAAAAATCATAACAGCACTGAAGTGACTAATAAACGTGTGGTGTCAAAACTAATGTGAGCATAAACAACTTTGAACACTGTAGATGGTAATTTGGAAGGTTCTAATTGCATCTTGACAACAAAACATAAACATTAGAGTCTATATGATGTCAAAACATCTGAACGGAAAAAGAAAAACACAAGCTTTTTTTTCTGCAAGGGCCAAACATTTGTATATTTTGGAAGACTAAATATATATTTGATAAAGTCATGGTATATAAAGTCAAGGCATTCTATGATCTTCCTGGATGTAATTATTTTCCATGGCTTTGTGTAATCATGGTAAAATAATACTAGTTCAATAACTAATAACTATAACAATAATTAACATGTAACAGTGGCTGAGTTTCCAAATAACTCTATGATGTATGTATTTTTAAAGCCTGTATTTTATACATGAATCTTTTACAAATAAAGTAATTTGCTCAGTCACACAAAGGCAGAGGCAGGACTCAGAACTATATTTATCTGTTTCCAGAATCCTAGCTCATCCTACATCTGGCCATTTACATAGTTTTAATTAGTTTGAAACAAGTTTTTTTTTAATTAGAAATCATTTCTGTAATAACATTTTATCTTATTGCATCATGTTTTATTACATTGAAAGGACCTGCTTTCTTATTATCTCCCTAGCTACACTGGAATTCTTCCACAGCTTACATGAGGTCATCAGCCTCTGGCCACGTCTGGAAAACAGCAGGAGCTCAACTAATGTTTATTAAACTAAACTAGGTCTAAAATGGATACAAAATTAACAGGTCTGGCTGGGCAGAGTGGCTCACACCTATAATCCCAGCACTTAGGGAGGCCAATGTGAGAAGATGACTCGAAGCCAGGAGTTTGACACCAGTCTGGGCAACACGGAAAGATAACAAGACTATGTCTCTACAAAACAGTTTAAAAATTAACCAGCTGTGATGGTGCGTACCTGTCATCCCAGCTACATGGGAGGCTGAGGTGGAAGGATAGCTTGAACCAAGAAGTTCAAGGCTGCAGTGAGCTATGATCACCCCACTACACTCCAGCCTGGGCAATACAGAGAGATCCTGTCTCAAAAACTAAATAAATAAAAATGGAAGAGTTTTGCTAGAGTACAGAAAGCATGTCAGATCATTTGCATCTTAATTAATGGTACATTAGCTTCCAGACTTAAGCACACAAGTTTCATCTACAATTTTGAGTTCATTGGTTCTTTCAATATTAACATAACTTCGATGCAGTTTTATTGCTCTACCTGTGTGTAGTTCAGCTTGTTTATTATACTTTCCTTTTTGTTTTCCCTTTAGTTGATTACCTGCCAGCTTTTCTATGCTTCTTTCTTACTCCCCTCCTTGTCATTGCCTCTAGACAAACCTATTTAGTCATTTGTTAGATTAAAGATAAAAAGACACAGCAAAAAAACAAACATGAACCTTGGGCATAGACTTTTTTTCTTGTCTCTCTCTCTCTCTCTTTCTTTCTTGCTCTTGCTCTCGCTTTCTTTTTTTTTTTTTTTTTTTGACGAGTTCTTTTTTTTTTTTTTTTTAAGACAGAGTCTCTCTCTTGTTGCCCAGACTAGAGTGCAGTGGCGCAATCTCAGCTCACTGTAACCTCCGCCTCCCGGGTTCAAGAGATTCTCCTGCCTCAGCCTCCCAAGTAGCTAGGATTACAGGTGCCTGCCATCACACCCAGTTAATTTTTATATTTTTAGTAAAGACAGGGTTTCACCATATTGGCCAGGCTGGTCTCAAACTCCTGACCTCAACTGATCCGCCCACCTTGGCCTTCCAAAGTGCCAGGATTACAAGCGTGAGCCACCACACCCATGCCGAGACGGGTTCTTACTGTGTTGCCCAGGTCCAGGCTGGTCTTAAACTCCTAGGGCCAAGGGATCCTCCCGCCTCTGCCCCCAGAATAGCTGGGATTACAGGTGTGCCATTGCACCCAGCTTTAGACTTTTTAATTTTGTTTCCCAAATTTCTGTAAAAGTAGTTTAGAATTATTTTTTTCTCTTCTATTTTAGCCCATGTTATAACCTGGACAGGCAACTACTGATTCTTAATGTCTGGCCACTGATTTTTAAGTGCTTAAATATTCAAAAGTTTGTTAAGCATATTATTTAATATTCACTTATTATTCAGAGTCTGTGCCTAGGCAGAGCTCCTAATAAAAACACAAAACTGTCACAAAAGACACAAAAGACAAACGAAAGACAAATTCATTTTCATACTATAATCAAAATACATTTCCTGATGGTGGGGAGTGCTTGCATGGTCACCTCCCTGCAGAACCAGGCTGGGGTAGTACCACTACAGGTTAATCCAGATACAAGAGCTATTTTCAAATACTCCCAATGCCCATAAGGAGAGCAGGCTCAGGAGCAGGGCCCATGGCTATCCATCAATGTGAATCTCTAGATCCATCCCTTCTATTTGCTTTCCTGCAAGATAAATACATTTTTTGAACTTGTACTGATCAATTTCAGCCACACAGAAATAGAGATAGGAATATAACAAGATCTACCTCTTTTCTCCTGAAGCCATTAAACAGATGTCAGTTCTCCTCTAAAGGGACACATTTCAGTCCAGATGGGACTGGACTGAAGGGACACATATCAGTCCAATAATTTCCAGAACACACTAGGTCAAAATGTTATATGCCATTTTAAACTTTTCTGCCTTCCCCAAAGAGTCAGCAACTAATTAATTCTTAAGAAAGAAGAAAGAAATGAGAGGACTACAAGGATTGTGTACTGGCTGAGAAATTAACACTTTGGACCCAAAATAGACACGAGTTCAAATGCTGCTTCGTAAATAGATTATCTGAGCTATATTTCCTCTAGAAGCCTTGTTTTCCTGACCTGTAAAATGAAGACAGAATATACTCTCATCAGGTGGTCACGGGGATTAAATGATACTATACATATACCAACTATATACACATACACACACACACACACACATATATATATAGTTGCATATGATACATATAATACATACACTCTAACATACACAGTGTATAGCATGGGACTCAGTAAATGGAAACCATTGCTTATCAGTCAAACAGTACTTATTAAGTCCTAGGAAAAGTATAGGATTCAAAAGAGGTCCAATTTTATTCCTTTCTTCAAAGAGCTTAGGATATTATTTAAAAGTTAGGATAAAATTTTTGAAATATAATACATAATTAAGACATAAATTGTACAATTTTTACTATATATATTATAGTTCAAAAAAAAGGAAGTAATACATAAAGATGATTGAATTCTTTTAATAACAAAAACGTTTAAGGCCAGGTGTGGTGGCTCATGCCTGTAATCCTACCACTTTGGGAGGCCAAGGCAGGCAGATCACCTGAGGTCAAGAGTTCAAGACCAGCCTGGCTAACATGTAAAATCCTGTCTCTACTAAAAACACAAAAATTAGCTGGGTGCGGTGGTGCATGCCTGTAATCCCAGCTACTCGGGAGGCCGTGGCATGAGAATTGCTTGAATCTGGGAGGCAGAAATTGCATTGAGCCAAGATCGCACCACTGCACTTCAGCCTGGGTGACAGAACAAGGCTCCATTTCAAAAAAAAAAAAAAAAAAAGTTTAAATGCATATGTAAAGTTATTCTTTAAACACTAAAATAGGAAGCAAATTTAAATAATACAGAGGAGTTGTCTATTTTGTTTCATAGCATGGTCTAAGTTAGGACAAAAGTAGAATGCATACTCAATTACTAAGCATTTAGCGTGGTATTTTCTTCTTCTTATGTTCCATCAATATCTAAACAGCCTTAAAGACTATTGAAAAATACTTTTCCAACTACCATTAGGGACATAAGTATTAAAATATTACCTCTAATAGAAATTTATTGTACAGAATTTACATTTCATAAATTTATCCTAAAAATTCAGGACCTCGTAGGCAATGATCTCCTTTCTTCTCACATTAATGAAATATATTTTAGAGAAATTCCAGGTCAAGAGCACCTTGATAAAATGGCAAATCATAAAAAGCAAAAGCAAATGACAATGGGAGCACTCAATAGATTTGCTCTAATGAGCAAACAATAGGCATCCAGTTGCTATTGATAGCCTAGGTTGACTGGGAGATCTCTTACATCCTAGGGTAATCAAAGTTGGCTACTCAAAAAGGTATTTTCTTTAGATTATTTACTCATCTAGTCAATTCCCTAATATGAGCCAGGTATCGTGTTGTAGGGAGCTGACATTATACAGCTAATCACTGCAATATAGTAAGTGTTTCAATGGACAAATATACAAATTGCTTGGGAAGCACATAATCCTAACATAAAAGTTAGGATTAGCACATAATCACAGAAGAGGAAATGCCAAATTGTGGAATAGTTAGGAAGGGTTTCATTGAGGGAAATATTCATGCTGGTTATTTGACAAGCAGTATCCTTGAGAAGTAGATCCCAGTAGAAGTCTCTGAGGTGTCTGTCTGGTCTCCTACCTGAGCAACTAGCACTTGATTCCTTGGCCAGATTAACGTGAGCCAAAATACCTCGTGACTTCCTTGGAAATGCAGCTTAGCAACCATTTCTGGGGACAAAAGTCCATAGTAATAGGCACCTGGCTGTTACCATGTTTGATGGGCCTATGTCTTTTCTTCTTTTTTAAGGACCTTAATACTCCTTCCTTCTGTCTCCGACTCTATATTCCCAACACTTAAAATTAACAGGGTTAGTAAGCAAGGACCAGTGGGAACAAGAGAAGAGAAAATGGTCTAATGGGCAGTGTATTCATTCAGTCCTCAGGAGTTTTCAGTGAACAGGTTGGATATATTTCCAATGTTTTTCTCAAATTTTTAGGAAAATTAACTATTAAAGTTTTTTTTATTTTAATGAAAAGATGTTTATGGGCTGGGAACAGTGGCTCATGTCTGTAATTGCAGTGCTTTGGGAGGGCGAGGGAGGAGGATCACTTGAGGTCATGAGTTCAAGACTAGTCTGGGTAATCTAACAAGAACCCATCTCTATGAAACAATTTAAAAATTAGCTGGGGGTGGTGGCATGCAACTGTAGTTCTAGTTACTCAGGAGGCTGAGGTGGGAGGATTCCTTGAGTCCAGGAATTGGAGGTTGCAGTAAGCTATGACCACACCACTGCAGCATTCCAGCCTGGGCAACAAAGTAAGACCCCATCTCTAAAAAAAAATTAAAAATAAAAAAAGGGGCCGGGTGTGGTGGCTCACACCTGTAATCCCAGCAGTTTGGGAGGCCAAGGCAGGTGGATAACCTGAGGTCAAGAGTTTGAGACCATCCTGAATAACATGGTGAAACCCATCTCTACTAAAAATACAAAAAATTAGCGGGGCATGGTGGCGGGCACCTGTAATCCCAGCTACTCGGGAGACTGGGGCAGGAAAATCGCTTGAACCCGGGAAGCAGAGGTTGCAGTGAGCCAAGATTGCACCACTGCACTCCAGCCTGGGTGACAAGAGTGAGCCTCCATCTAAAAAAGAAGAAAGGCTATTTGTGGTGTTTTAATTGGAAAAAATATCTTTGAAAGAAAATAAAAACTGAGTAACGTATAGAGCTGATACAAAGAGGATTACAGTACCTATATACACACATAGCATTAAAATATATAGAATATAAACACATATCATATACAAATCTTCTAAATAAGACTCTATCTCTAGATTTCAGTCATTAACTCAAAAACATTGCTTCTCCATGCTGCTTATTAACTTCTGCTCCAACAAGTCCTTTACACTCCTGACTCAGTCATGTGGGTACGTATTTTTAGTTCACAGGACTAATTAAGAATATTTATTAAACTTTCTGGCCTATCCCTCAGCTTTCTGATCACTAGGAATCTACATCTGCAGATATTCTTCAATACCCAAGTGCACACTAGACTTGACCATGTTTGCTCAAGTTTTCGACCTGGGTTCTATGCTATGAGAATCACATTGCTAAATGAAATTTTGTTATTTTAAGTGTATTCTATTTGGTGTGCTTTTTAGGACTTTGCTTTCTATTTTCATTGATATTTTGCCAGGCTTCTTCCTCTTTGTCTTCTTTCTCCACTCCTAACTTTACTATTGTCTCTCAACAAACCTATTTCTAGATGTAAACATACCCATAAGGAGGGGCGCTAAGGCTGGGCGCAGTGGCTCACACCTGTAATCTCAGCACTTTGGGAGGCAGAGGCGGACAGATCACGTTGTCAGGAGTTCGAGACCAGCCTGGTCAACATGGTGAAACCCTGTCTCTACTAAAGATACAAAAAATTAGCTGGATGTGGTGGCAGGTACCTGTAAGCCCAGCTACTCAGGAGGCTGAGGCAGGAGAATCACTTGAACCCAGGAGGCAGAGGTTGCAGTAAGCTGAGATCACACCTTTGCACTCCAGCCTAGGCCACAGGCCTGGATTCCATCTCAAAAAACAAAAACAAAACAACAACAACAACAACAACAGTTGGGGGAGCTAAAGGAAATGTCTTGAGAAACATTCAGCAAGAAATCACAACTTCCTGATCCGGGGAAGATGGCTGGGGCTTTTTAAGCACTGAGTCTCTCCAAAAGGATGCAAGCTGATATCACATCATTTCTAAACCTTCCAATCTACTCACTAAAAGCATATAGATTTATAATTAACTAACTATATATACTAAGTGGGAGCAGAGGGTTCTGGGGTAAGGGGATATCAAATAAATAAAAGAAAGGAAAGAAATGTATTTAAGGAACTGGATCTGAGCTGTGAGCCTCATGTGCACTCATTTAATGTCTAAAACAAAACTGCAAAGTAGGTATGACCATCTCTGAGAGATAAACAGACACTCAGAGAAGTTAATTAACTTTCCAACATTCTCATAGCTAGTAAGTGAAAGACCCAGAATTTGAAAGCAGCTGGGCTGATTCCACAGTTCATGCTTTCCACTTGCTGAACTCTGCTCTCACACCAAATGGGACCGCCCTGAAGATGCTGAAAATCCATAGGCGGAGGAAAGATTTACATTGATAAGGGGGAAAAGGTCTACTTAAAAAAACGAAACTAGCAAATACAAGATAGGATACAGTAAAATGCAACAAGGAAGGTGGTCAAGAAACATAACGCATGGCCATGGACAAAAAGCAAAGAAGAGGAACAACCTGATTTGGATGGAGGTGAGCTTTGATGTTCCCCCCTTGAACTCATTAATATTTACCTTTCCTGGGCTGATATGGAATTTGGATTTATTGGATGATTGCTCCACGCTCTCTTTGACCTTGTTTCTGAATGTGTATACAGAGTCCTGGGATCCCCACCTATTGTTGTCATTTTTCCTTCCCTAACCTCCTTACTCACCTGTCCTTACCAAAACTCTTCCCCAAAATACCAGCTAAGCTAGTAATTCTTGAAAAATAACAAGGAAGTAGAATTTGAAATTGTTTTGATAACGTCTGTGCAAACAGCTGCAAATTCTATAGATCACATCATCCTGAGGGCTGCAGTGTTTACAGTAAGAAAGAGTCAAACCAAATATTTGCATCTGGGGCTTTACCTGTTAGAACAGCAGTGAAGAGTTCAAAGTCCAGGCTCAAGGCAACCATGGAGGGCTATTGGTAAGCTTTATGAGTGTTTCCCTCGAAGTTCCTAAGAGCTGACTCTCTTGGCCTTCTGCCGGCTCCTTTGAAATGGAGATATCAGCTCTCCTCATTCACTTATCACAAACATGTCCATTACTGGGCCAGATAAAATTGTTTGAGTGCTCATTTGAAATCCTAAGCACCCATTCCTGCTTTGGTCCAGGAAGACATTTAAAGTTACAGACTGACGAAAGGGGAAAAATAATTGAGGACCTTTATCCACACCATCAACACCTCTTGTTTCCTTCCCAGAATTTGAACTGGAGACCCTGGTATGCAGTAATAACTCGGAAAATACCCGGACATTCTTCTGGGAACCCCCAACACATCTTTCTTTCATTCTTTGGATCATTATGAATCAGGATTTTAAAGGGAGTAACTTCATTTTGGTTTTGGTAGATTGAAATTAATTTAGGCCATTAGATGAAAGACAGAGAAGGAGTGGAAATGTACTCATCCTATACTACCCCAAGTCTGGAAACATTACTCTTGAAAAAAAAATCATTTTTAAATATAAATTTAGCACAAATAATTCCCAGGGAAACATAAACCCACATTTCTTCTAATAAAGAATATTGTAAGGCCCAGCGCGGTGACTCACGCCTGTAATCCCAGCACTTTGGGAGGCTGAGGCAGGCAGATCACGATGTCAGGAGATCGAGACCATCCTGGCTAACGTGGTGAAACCCCGTCTCTACTAAAAATACAAAAAATTAGCCGGTCATGGTGGCGGGCGCCTGTAGTCCCAGCTCCTGGAGAGGCTGAGGCAGGAGAATGACGTGAACCCAGAAGGCGGAGCTTGCAGTGAGCCAAGATCTCGCCACTGCACTCCAGCCTGGGCGACAGAGCCAGACTCTGTCTCAAAAAAAGAAAAAAAGAATATTGTAACTAGTGGAGCCTCATGTCTTACTAGAATAAGGAGTAGGTACCAGACACTTGCTGGTGAATTTTTGTGTAATACTGAAAAAAGAAGCATTTTACAGGCAGTGGGCGACTTACACTTTCAGTTTTCTGGGCTTTCCTGATGTATATATCAGACATACCACCTAAACAGAAAAATATGTGTCTACAAATCTAGCGTGTGTCTACTGGTTGTATACAATCTAACAAAGCAAAATTGACTATGTTTTAAACCTTTGTGCTTTAAATATTCATAGCACTTCATCAATTACAGACTAAATATAGTTTCACCCGAGTTTTGAGGATTAATAATAAAGGAAAATATCATTTACAATCTGATTTTACTTTTTGATAAATAACAAGCCAATATTTAGGGCTTGGAAAGTATTTTACCAATTATTTTGTTCCTCTCTAAACATATCACAGAATAGTTAAAAGCTGAAATAGTTCCCATTTC
The DNA here is from genome assembly GCF_002776525.5 of Piliocolobus tephrosceles. Taxonomy (NCBI): domain Eukaryota; kingdom Metazoa; phylum Chordata; class Mammalia; order Primates; family Cercopithecidae; genus Piliocolobus; species Piliocolobus tephrosceles. Next base: position 8,674,997 of record NC_045438.1, on the reverse strand, counting down.
TTGGAGGCTTACATTACCAAGTTTTCAAAAAAGCAAGATTTATTTATTTATTTATTTTATTATTATTATTATTTTTTGTAGCCCTCAAGAGTATCCCTACAACCAACTTCAAATGGCCTGAGAGCTTTGAAAGCTTCTGATTCAAGGCTCAATAGCTGAAACAAAAAAGCCAGAGAATGGCCTGTTCAACAGACTGAGGCACGTAAGAATAAAACAAAACTGCTTTATGCCGTTACCAAAACTCCTAAATTATCTTTTCCTAACTATTTAAGAGCAATAAACGCAACTCCACAAAGCCTGAGAGCCTTTCACAGGGTATGGCTGTAGTCACTCCTCAGTTGGAGCCCTGGGAAATACCACAAACCTCAGAGAATTGCACGTATGTGGAAACTTTTCCCATAGAATTGTAGTAGGTGTGTGTTGTGGTTTGAGTCCCTTTATGACTAACGTAGTGGCTGGTTTGTTTACGATTTCATTTTTTTTTTTTTTTTTTTGTGAGACAAGAATCTTGCTGTGTTGCCCAGGCTGGAATGCTGTGGCACCAACCTCCCTGGTTCCAGCAATTCTCCCTGCCTCAGCCTCCTGAGTAGCTGGGATATCAGGCGCCAGCCACCATACCAGGCTAATTTTTGTATTTTTAGTAGAAACGGGATTTCGCCACGTTGGCCAGGCTGGTCTCGAACTCCTGTCTTCAGGTGATCTGCTCACCTCGGCCTCTCAAAGTGTTGAGATTACAGGCATGGGCCACCACACCTGAGCAAGATTTCATTTCTTTTACTGGTCTGAGTGGCTACAAAACATTGCCATGAGGATTGTTTGTGGGGTTTTTGTGTTCATTTCTAACCAGTGTACCAGTCCTTTTAGAAATGCATCTCCCAAAGAAAGGACGAGAAATCTGCAGAGCGGGGAGGAGACCAGCAGAAGTCTAACTTGTGATTGTACCTGTCTGCCCTGAAGGGGAAATTGTTTTCCCAGTAATAAAAATGTGGTGGAGCCTAGAATCTTTATTCAGTTGAAGTTTCTTCCAAGAACAGCAAAGGGGTGCCTCGAGGTCTAAAACTGCTTGGGCACGTCCATGTTCACCCTTGGCCTCTGCAAGATGCAACCATGTGGCCTTGGGGAACAATAAAAGCCGAGGGGTATCAGGCCAGCCCCCTGACCATAAGCTATGCTTATCACACCAACGGCTCCTTGATTTCATGCTGAAAATATGCATCTCCTGGAAGCTCTTCTGTCTTGGTCAGATGTGTGTGATGTGATTTACATTATCACATCAGGGGGCATGTGCTCACAAGCATTCTGATTCAGGAATCGGTTTCTATTATGTACTCCATTTGTATTGCCTTCTGCGGTGACCTTAATACTTTTTTTTATTTTTAATTTTGGACTTATTTTAGAGCAATTTATTTTCTATCAAATCCTAAACCTACAATGTTTACATGGAAAATAATTGCACTACAGTTAGCAAAATGTCCTGGAGCCTAACTTCACAAGTCCCATTTTCCTGAGGTCAGGGGGCCCTTGGCCTTGGTACCTAGGGAGGGCACTCGGGAGTAACTGAGGCAAGAGAACATCCCGCTTGGCCAACTCTCTGGGCAGTTACCTTCTGTTGAGTGGTGTGTGGGTGAACATATATGGGATTGCAAGTTCCTCAAAGAGATAAGACAGGTCTCATGGATATATCATGGATAGATTTGCCAGAACTAGTTATATTAATATATTGTGTTTCCTCCTGAGGCTGTGTTTGTGTTCATTGAAACTTACTTCTAAGGCAAATGTAGGGAGTCATAAACAAGCTTTATGTTCCTGGGAGTCAGGAAGTCTAGTTAGTATGGGTTAAAGCCTTCCCTTTACCACTAACCAACCAGTAGATTGTGTTATCTGCACTTTACTTTGGGAAGCCTTGGTTGGAATGAGAAGAGTCTAATAGATTTTTTTTTTTTTTAGATAGTCTTACTCTGTCACCCAGACTGGAGCGCAGTGGCATGATCTCAGCTCACTGCAACCTCTGCCTCCCAGGTTCAAGCGATTCTCCTGCCTCAGCCTCCTGAGTAGCTGGGATTACAGGCATGTGCTACCATGCTCAGCTAAATTTGTATTTTTGGTAGAGACAGGGGGTTTCACTATGTTGGCCAGGCTGGTTTCACTATGTTGGCCAGGCCTGAGCTTAAGTGACCCACCGCCTTGGCTTCCCAAAGTGCTGGAACTACAGGCATGAGCCACTGCGCCCAGCCTAGAAAGTTTTTTTGTTATTTAGTTTAGTTTTTTGTTATGAGTTTGGTTTTTCTGTTATTTTTTTCTCTGTAGGATCTCTGAGTCTTTAATACGCTAATGGGTATTATTGTAAGTTCTACGCGTGTATAATGCACCCCAAGTTAGCATGGCTATTGAATACTCCCTCACCCAAATAAACACCTATTATTATAACTTGAGCTATAAGTTTCTGTAGAATATAGTTCAAAAAACCTCTTTCTAGAAGCAGAAGTTTTCTTCCTGCTCTAAAGTTCTATGAATTTACAGACACAATGCAGAATTACACACTTCATTGGAGATAGAAAAAGAGGTCCAGTTGGTGATCTTACTATAGCAATAAGGGATTTATATTGCATATAAATGTATTCACTATAGATAGTTTAAGCAAAAGGGTATTTTTTATAACCAGCTTATACCATTTAATTGAAGACCAAAAAACTAGTCTTGAATGCTACCAAGGAAAACCCAGGAAAAATGCCCAACGACATCAATTTTCCTACCAAAAACACCTCTGCTGTTGCTGCTGACTTTTTGGCTCACATGGCACTAGAAAACAGAAGTGAAAACGCCACTAAAGCACCCCTGGAAGCACTACGCATGCCACTGTGCTTGCTGAAAGCTACAATTTCCCCACGTGTGTACACAACCTCACCTTGCTTACTTCTGCTTCAAGCAGCGCATTGTGGTAAGCAGAACTCTGAGGTGCTCCCCAAGATTCCTGCTCCCTGACGTATACACCCTTGACAGTACTCTGTCCTCGAATGTGAGCAGGACATGTGAAAACAGTGGGATGTCACTCCCATAATTACATTCTACTATATGGCCAAAAAGGATTTTGAAAATATAATTAAGGTGTCCAGTTAGTTGGCTGTGAATTAATCAAGAGTGAGATTATTTTGGGTGAGCCTGACCTAATCAGGTGAGCAGTTAAAACAAAATAGAGATTCGAAGCCAACGCCACTTTCCTGTTGGCTTTAAGGGAGAAAACTGCCACGTTGTAGGGTAAGGCCACGTAGCAGAAAATGGCAAGAAGCCTCTAGGAGCTGGGAATGATCCCTGATTGACAGCCAGCAAGAAAGCAAAGACTTCAGTCCTACAACCGCAGAAATCTGCCAACAACCAAAAACCCTGGAAAATGATACTGATAAGACTGTAGCCCTGACCAACATCTTTTGTTTTTGTTTTTTTGAGATGGAGTCTTACACTGTCACCTGCGCTGGAGTGCAATGGTGCCATCTCAGCTCACTGCAACCTCTGCCTCCTGGGTTCAAGCAATTCTCCTGCCTCAGCTTCCTGAGTAGCTGGGACTACAGGTGCCCACCACAATGCCCAGCTAATTTTTTGTATTTTTAGTAGAGACGGGGTTTCACCATGTTGGCCAGGCTAGTCTCAAACTCCTGACCTCGTGATCCGCCCACCTTGGCCTCCCAAAGTGCTGGGATTACAGGCATGAGCCGCGGCACCCGGCCCATCCCTGGCCAATATCTTGATCTAAGCGTTGTGAGAGCTTGAGCAGAGGATCGGTTAATCCATGCCCATACTCCTGATTTGCAGAAACTGTGAGCCAAACAATGATGTTATTGTTAAGTTGCTTAATCTGAGCGTGCAGTAATAGAAAATTAACATTTGCTTTTGCATGACAGAGCCCAGTTTACTCCTCACATTCAAACTACAAGAGCTTTGGGAGAATTACATTGCTAGCTTTCCGTACTCTAGAATTCAGTAAGAGAAGCCCGAAGTGACTGTTGTTTATATTAAGCGAGTCAATCTCTAGTGTCAGCCACCCACTTCTTTTGAAAATTATTTTCCAAAACATCTTTTACAGGCTATATGATAGGCTAAAAGATGTCATTTCATTTTTTGTTTGTTTGTGTAAAATGGCAAAGATCAACCTGTCCTGTGAATGAGTATTCAAGAAAAAGTAATTAACATCGCTATCAGCAATTTCCTTATATGTATCAACCAGTTGGGTGAACTCATATAAATATTCCTGCTGATTTCTCTATTAAAAAATGCTTAGAGAATAGGCAATTAATTTAGAAGATTACTGCTACTCCAGGAGTGGCCGCTTTAGCAGGACTGTTGACATGGAGACTTTCCATGACCTTACACCCATGTTGATAAGAACGCCTGTGGCCTCTGGTTCTCATCAGTATTGAGTCTATTGATAATATTCTCATTGGTCTTCTCATAGCGAGTCCAACAAACCATCAACAAAGTAGAGCTAATAAGAGAGGGATTTTTAGAAATCTTTCAGCAGAGAAGCATTAGGGCAAGTTACAATTATCTGATAGTGTACTACAATTTCTCCCAGAGACTGTGAGAGGATGGGGAGACGACAGTGTTCTGTGAAAGTCGAAAAGTTTTCTGATTCACCGCAACGCTGAATTTGTTTTCCACATAATGAGTGTGTAGCATTTGATTCTCCCCACACTAAAGTGATTCGGCTTATTTTTACATCAAGTAAATTTTAGCCATCTCCCTTGCTTTATTAATACTCTCTAACCCAACTTCCTTTCATTTCAAAACCACCACTGGTGAGGAAGGGTAAACAATAAGAACGACATGTAAGAAATTGTGGTATCCAAAAACAAAACGAAAAGCCCCATTTGCTTTACCTCATGTGGTAATTTCCCAGACTTGTTCCTCTTGGCAGTGTTGAGCTCGGCATTTTCTCCCGGGGAGCAGAGCAACTTCTTACAAAACCTTACTTCATGGGTTTTCCCAGGTGCCTGTTATTTCCTGAACAGCACATATGGCAGTCCCTTAATTTTTACACTTCTGAAAGTTGGCAGAGTGCCCTCAGAAAGTCTTGTCTTATTTCAACTGATTCATTTGCAACAAACCCAGTAGGAGTCAGGACATGTATCATTATTTCTAGTTTATAGACAGCAGAAACGTCCATTTCTAGAGTTACATAACTGGCTTACACTATCATAAGCCATGACATGGAGATCAGAACTCAAGTCTTTGGAGTGTAAATGAGGCAATCTTTCCCCAGGACTCCTGTCCTCTTACCAATACATCAGTGAATGGCTAGAAATAAGAATTTAAGGCCGGGCGCGGTGGCTCAAGCCTGTAATCCCAGCACTTTGGGAGGCCGAGACGGGCGGATCACGAGGTCAGGAGATCGAGACCATCCTGGCTAACACGGTGAAACCCTGTCTCTACTAAAAATACAAAAAAAAACTAGCCGGGCGAGGTGGCGGGCGCCTGTAGTCCCAGCTACACCGGAGGCTGAGGCAGGAGAATGGCGTGGACCCGGGAGGCGGAGCTTGCAGTGAGCTGAGATCCGGCCACAGCACTCCAACCTGGGTAACAGAGCGAGACTCCGTCTCAAAAAAAAAAAAAAAAAAAAAAAGAATTTAAGAGGCAATGGCTTCCTGCTGTTCTCTAGTCCTGCCTACCCAAATCCTCTTCGCACTCAGAAAATGCACATGAGACACTATTGACAAAACTAAGTACAAGTTTCCAAGCATTGATCTTTGAATAGGAAGGAAAAAGAAAAAAGAAATTCCCAAGCATAAATTTATGAGTTTTACCCTTTTTCCTCCAGAACAACCATTTCTTATAGTCTGTTCCTAACACCTCCTGGCTTCTGCCTAGACTTGCCGCTGACTGCCTTTTTTGTCTGAGTAAGTTGCATTTGCCCCTGAAGACTCTGCTCAGACTTTTCCCAGGCTGGTCAGGAGAGTCCTCTTTCTATCCAGTCTATTTCTCTTCTTATCACATTATTAAAATTTCTGATAAAGTGTGCATAACCCTCTGTAGGATACGAGCACATTTAGGTGTCATCTTGAGTCCTCTGTATTTAACTCGGTGCTGGGAATTGCAGCACTGCAATGTTTGTGGAATTAGGATGTAATAAGCAACGGTTTTATTGGCTAGGAAATAGTGGCAAACAAAGGTGAGCCTTCAGAGGTGTAACTTCCCTATCCAAACTTGCTCTGTGGGGACTGAGTGTCTAGGAAGGGGATGAGTCACCTCCTTTTACACTTTGCCATGGGTTGGTCTAGAGAGGGGAGTAAAGAGCAGAGGGAGTGAGGCCAAGGGTCTTAGGATATAAGGGTATACCTGTGGAGGGTCCTAGGATAGAAGGGTATACCTGTGGGTACTGTGGTGACCATGGAAGTACCCCTTTCAAATCTTCCTTCCAGAGAACCCACAGCAGGGAAGAGAGCTGACTGACAGCCTTCTGATGTCCCACCTTTAAACTGGTTGCAGTGTTCAAGCTACTTTCCACAGGCTGCTCCCAGATAATGGCATAGTGCAGTGGAGAGAGTAGGACCAGGCCACCTCTGCCTGGCACAGAACTCCTCTAATGAGAAGCTTCAGGTCTTGGAGCCCAGGGATCCGTACTGGCCTGCCAGAGACATTCTCAGAACTGCGCTGTCTGAGGCTCCTCCCAACTCTGTCCTTCCTTCTTGCTCTCCTTTCTCAGACCCGCATCAGGGGCTGAAGGCCATCCCCACCTCCTCATGTTCCCTGCCCGTTTTTCCCAATAAATCTCTTGCCCATCTAATCCCATTTTGACACCTACTTTTTAGAGGACCCAGATTGACAGAGACACTTCAAGATTTAGGGCTAAACGTGTATTTTTTGAATGCCACTCAAAATCTGTAGACCGCTATCCAAAATTTAACAATGCCCTACTTAGTCTTGAGCTGTGTAGTAGTTTAGAATTAGAGCTTAAAATACAAGACAGAAAAATAAGTTCTGCTTCTGCACATCTGTGGTACACACAGGCGACGTGGAGGGGTGAAGGAGCCCAGGCTGGCTTGCCACTGGCGCAAGGAGGATCAGGCTGCTGTGGAATCCTGTGACAACTGGACTGTGGCCAAGTCATCGGGGTACCACATGGGTTGAGGAGCACGGAGCAGACCTCTGACAGCCACAGAATATAAATAACACAGCTGCCTCTGCCACTAATCAGCTGAGGAGAGCCACAGAGAAGAGGAGAGAGCAAGAATTAACTTGTGCATCAACCCCTCAAATGGGCTAACGCTTCCATTGTTACCTTGTTTTTAAAATTTTAACTTGGTATCTTGGCCGGGTGCGGTGGCTCATGCCTGTAATCCCAGCACTTTGGGAGGCCAAGCTGGCAGATCACCTGAGGTCAGGGGTTCCAGACCAGCCTGGTCAATATGGCGAAACCCCGTGTCCACTAAAAATATAAAAATTAGCCAGGTGTGGTGTCACCTGCCTGTAATCCCAGCTACTCAGGAGGCTGAGGCAGGAGAATCATTTGAACCCAGGAGGCGGAGGTTGCCATGAGCCAAGATCAGGCCACTGCACTCCAACCTGGGGGAAAGAGCGAGAATCCGTCTCAAAAATATATATATATATATTTTTTAAATTAGGTATTTCAAACCACTTTATACTTTTGTTATGTTTGTGGATATTCATACCAGAAATATATGTAAATATGAGGGTTGTGACTTGGAAGCATTTTATTGTGTGGGGAAATCTTTGAGATGCCAAATAGCAAATAGTTAAATTAATGCTTTAAGAAACCTCCTTCACATGAAGACCCCAAGCTCCATGAGAACAAAGCCTCTAGTTCCTTAAAAATAGAGCACTCAGTCACCCAAACATGCTAGGCTGAGTTTCAGTTCTCTCAAAGAGTCTTCTAAGCCACACCTAAACTATCAGCCTCTCTTTGTTCATGTGGGCAGGTAAATGAAGTAACAACATGTCTACATGGAGACACTTGGATAACTTACAATGTCTGGTTTACTTAACTTCATGGTATTTCTGAGCCTAATATTAATGAGACTTATAGTTCTGCCATTCTTCAAAATAAGACAAATTTAAAGAAACAATAAGAAAGGTTACTGAGGCCAGGCACGGTGGCTCACGCCTGTAATCCCAGCACTCTGGGAGGCTGATGCAGGAGGATCACCTGAGATCAGGAGTTCAAGACCAGCCTGACTAACATGGAGAAACCCCATTTCTCTACTAAAAGTACAAAATTAGCCTGGTGTGGTGGCACATGCCTGAACCCCAACTACTCGGGAGGCTGAGGCAGGAGAATAGCTTGAACCTGGGAAGCGGGTGTTGTGGTGAGCTAAGATCGTGCCATTGCACTCCAACCTGGGCAACAAGAGCAAAACTCCGACTCAGAAAAAAAAAAAAAAAAAAGGGTTACTGAGTTCCTCCAATATATCCAAAGAAAAACAAGGTATATGTGAGTCATGATGAAATGTTAGGTGATAGGAGCTTCCTGGAATTAATGCAGTGTCTTTCACCTTTATTTAGTTCATTGAATAACATAAAAGAGAGTAAGTCAGAGCCCCTACCACAGCTACCCCAAAGATTTTGCACAACCTCCTGGAATGGTTTAGCCTTCAACCTCTGAGAAACCCAGGAGTCAACATTTTCCAGGACCTTTCTTTCTACTGTTTAATATTACAGAAATAGTACCTTTCTTTTTTCTTCCTAACTATAAAATTATATAATTACATTGAATAAATTTTTTCAAACCCCAAATACTCTAATGAAGATTCTAATGTATTCTATCCTGTCCCTGAATATCAGGGTAGGTCTCCTCAATATCAGTTGAGAATTATTGGTCTGGTCTAACACTCTTACTTCACACATAAGAAAAATTGAAGCCACAAATTAAGTGATTTACCTAAGTTTACAAAATTAATAAAAACCTGAAGTTGATTATATGTTATATCAACTTAATCAATTTGAAAACTATATTCCAATATTTTTGAAAGACAATGAATATAATAAAAAATAATTTCTACTTGTATTAGTCCATTTTCACACTGCTATGAAGAACTGCCTGAGACTGGGTGAATTATTAAGAAAATAGGCTTAATTGACTCACAGTTCTGCATGGCTAGGGAAGGCTCAGGAAACTTACAATCATGGTAGAAGGCGAAAGGGAAGCAAGGCATGTCTTACATGGTGGCAGGAGAGAGAGAGAAGGGAAGCACCACACTTTTAAACCATCCGATCTTGTGAGAACTCACTCACTATCATGAGAATAGCATGGGGGAAATCCTCCATGATCTAATCATCTCCCACCAGGTCCCTCCCATGACATATGGGGATTAAAATTCCACATGAGATTTGGATGGGGACACAGAGCCAAACCATATCACTACCCCCGAATGATAAAATGGAACAAATTTCCTACAGTATAATTATATTCTGTCTGTTAAGTTTCTATGGTCCGCCTTTCACATAGCCTCTTGTAAGAAGTAGGGCATAATCCTTGCCTTCAAGGGGTTTATGGTCTAGTTGGTACAACAGACGAATAAATGAATTACTTCAATTTATGAAGCAGATTTAATGAAGGGGGGAAAACAGTGATGTTCAAACAGAGAAGAGAGTGATCCAACCAACGTTAGTGGTCAGGAAGATTCTTGAAGCAGTCCTTTTACCTCTACAAGACGAATGTTCCTGAAATAGAACCTATAACTGTTTCATCCTAGTGACCTATGGTGTCTGCTACTATACCTGGTTTATTTACCCTTAAAAAATATTGCTTTCACTTTTGCATGACAGTTTTCTTACATAATACTATAGCCAAATAGTTTTCAGAACTTTGCAAACACCTATATGATTGCACTCAATGCTATTTCTTTTCAATTTTTTAAGTACTTGAATAAAATTTATTAAACTATAGGATGTGCAAAAAAAGAAGGAAAAAAACGCTTGTTTTTCTATTCAAAAGGGAATTTTTTTCTTCACTCTCTCTTCTGTTTTGACTTAGGGGAACTTGACTCTGTACATTTTGTACAAGTGAAAATAAAAACAGACTTCTACCAACTAAATGATATAAGGGAATCAAACAATTAAAAAATAATAAAAACAGACTCATCTTTAAAATATTCAGTAAGACAGATAGCCTGAATTATTTTACTTATAATGCAGAGCAAGAATTGAAAAGTTTTAAGGACATGTTCTTACAAGGTCTATAATTTGCTCACCCTCGACTGCCTCTGACTCCAACTTCCTTACCTCCTCCCTTCTCCATTGGCTTAAGCACTGGCCTGGACAAGCAGTGTGCCAACACTGCCTTTTTCTCAGAATACAAGAATTGTGCCACCCACAGTCCCATGGCTGGAGGCCAGGGCACTGCCAGCAACACAGACATGAGTCAGGCCGTGGCTTGTGTAAGAATTCCTGGTCTAGGTTCTTTCCTGACAGTTCACTTGGAATTGCCACCATTGACAGTATAATGGCAAGAAGTATGTGATAGAAAAGTATGTAGTAAGGCAAGTCAGGAAACTTGACTCGCAGTCTTGTTACTTTCTGGAGGTGTGACTGCTAGCATTTCTCCTAATCTGCTCTGTCTATCTCATAGAATTATTGTAAGAATCAGAATGAGACAATGAAAACTAATCATTTAATTTTTTTTAGTGAGAGAAAAGAGAATTCTCGTATGCCATTAGTCAGAGTATGGATTACAGTACTTTTTGGCAGTAATTATTAAACATAAAAATGTACACACCTATGGCCTAGTTTTTCCTTTTCTGGAAATTTAGCCTCAGGAAATAATTAAGAAAGTGCAGAAAGATGTAAATAAAAGGATGTTTACCAATGTGCTATTTATGATAACCAAATATTAGAAATAACAAAGTATCTAATAATAGGATTTGGGTAAATAAATTAGAATATACCTACATAGTAAAGTACTACACAGCTATAAAAAATAATGTAAAAATAAAGAATGTAGCTATTGGTACTTAATGTGCAAAATGTAGTTATTAAATATACAAACAAATCACAAATTTGTATATATAATGACACACACACACACTTACATAGAGAGAAAAGGGGTGGGAGTATGGAATTATATTCACCAAGAGGTCCAAAGGGTTTAACTCAAAGTAATGTTGTTTTATTTTTCTTCTATTTATGTGTCTGTTTTCCAATTTTCTTATATTGTGTAGGTATTTTTATTGTAATCAGGAAAAATATATTTACATATAAGAAGTAAAATACATTATATGAAAACATGTTGTAGTAATTGTTTTACAAGTACAGGGTACTATTATGTTCTGGTAGCTTCTGTAGACTACCCTTATGGCATATGTAGGGATCTAGGTATTATACATTCATGTAAATTATGAAATGGCCTAGCCTTTGTCGTCTCAATGGTATATCTGTCACTATAAATTTGTGATTGAAAAATTGAGAAATCTTCTCCTTTTTCCACGGCAAGAGACTACCAAACATTTAAATACTGAAATAGCTTGTAAAACTTCATTAAAATGAACATTCTTTTAGTAAATTGAATTGAGGTTGAAAATTATGATATCTATGCAGAGGGTGATGAATATTGTACAAGAGATACATTTATCTTTGTATAACAAGCTTGATAGTTTTCACCTACAAATATGTCATACAGGGTTCTCAGTCACTACATTTGCAAATAAGAAACTCTAACTCTGTTACTGGTTCCAGTAGAAACTGTCTACAGTATCTCAGACATGTATAGCTTGTCTGTACTTGATTTAATTTGTCTATGAAGTGAACATCATGTTGGCAAAGCCTTTACATGAAGTTTAACGTATGTACATAAAATTCTTATGAACCTCTTAAAAATGGAGATGGAGCAGAATTTGGAAAAGGAAGAGAAACATGCTTTGATGGTTTATTGAACAGAATTTCCTAGCTGTTTCTTAATTAGATGCTACAAAACTTATTTAATGAGCCAATTCCAGTGCTTTAACTCCAACAAATTACTATGCTGCTGCTGCTAAAATTTAAACTACTGGCATTCGTGGCTGACTTATAAACACCACTATTTTTTATTTGAGTCAGGTCTTTTTAAGAAATTTGTAGCTAACTTTAATTTAAATATCATTTTTCTAAATAATACATAAACTTCTAATATAAAGCTACTCAAAATATATAGTATTAATTTTTCAAAATTAAGCCAAATACTGAATTGTATTTTATTGAATTATCAGCCCATGTAAATATATAGAAACACAACCAATAAAAATCAATCTTTGTCTCTACTCATTACAACTGTATCACATTTGCCTGTAAAACCATCTAATTGAGAGGCTAAGACAGAAGGATCACTTGAGCCCAGGAGTTTAAGACCAGCCTGGGCAATATAGCCAGACCCTGTATCATTTTATTTATTCTATTTATCTATTTATTTTTGAGACACGATCTCACTTTATCACCCAGGCTGAAGTGCAGTGGTGTGATCTCAGCTCACTGCAGCCTTGACCTCCCAGGTTCAAGCGATCTTCCTGCCTCAGCCTCCCAAGTAGCTGGGACTACAGGCACATACCGCCACATCTGACTAATTTTTGTATTTTTTGTAGAGATGGGGTTTCACCATGTTGCCCAGGCTGGTCTTGAACTCCTGAGCTCAAGTGATTCCCCTGTCTCAACCTCCCAAAGTGCTAGAATTACAGGCATGAGCCACTACACCTGGCCTCAGTGTCTCATTCTAAAATAAATAAAAGAAACTTAAACAACTAAAAAAAGTATATAAGGTCTGAGTAGAGTAGCAAGCTACTTACTTTTAAAAGGAATATTGGCTGGGCGCGGTGGCTCAAGCCTGTAATCCCAGCACTTTGGGAGGCCGAGACGGGCGGATCACGAGGTTAGGAGATCGAGACCACCCTGGCTAACACAGTGAAACCCCGTCTCTACTAAAAACTACAAAAAACTAGCTGGGCGAGGTGGTGGCGCCTGTAGTCCCAGCTACCCGGGAGGCTGAGGCAGGAGAATGGTGTGAACCCGGGAGGCGGAGTTTGCAGTGAGCTGAGATCAGGCCACAGCACTCCAGCCTGGGTGACAGAGTGAGACTCCGTCTCAAAAAAATAAATAAATAAAAATAAAAATAAATAAATAAATAAATAAAAAGAATATTAATTATTTTGGGACACTGGGACGATATTTCTCCATTTTTCCCGATCCTCAGTACTTATCATGAATTTACAAAACATGATGGTTGGCAGTTACATTTCTTTTCCTTTTTCTGTATTCCTTACTCTGTGATCTATATTTTCTTGTTCATAGTTAAGCAAGAATTTATGCCTACCATGTACAATATATTCTGAAATGTGCTATGGAAAATGCATCATTAAGCCATCAAAAAATTGCCATTGAGTATGAGGTCAAGATATAGACATAAAAATCTCCCAATACAAGTAAGCAAAAAGGAATGCTACATAGTACCAAAGACAATAAAGATACCTCACTTTCAAAAGGAAGATGATAGCTTCAATACCTGAACTGAATTAGAACTGCATGTGAAAAGTACAAGTACATTTACATTTCCTGGCATATAATAGGTACTCAATAAATTTCAGGAGATTTAGTCTCCTTGATTTCTTCAGCTGGAAATTTCATGAATATGGTGAGAACTAAGCTTTAAATGATGGATAACATTTGAAAAGTCAAAAAAAAAAAAAAGAAATGGATAAACTTTGAGACAGGATATCGGTGGGACACAAGGCATAGAGGTTGGGTGGCATATTTTGAAAGATTTCATAAATTGGCCTTTTCAGTTGGAATACAGGTGTTGGTCATGGAGGAATGGAATATATGGGCAGGGACCAGTGAGCTTTGGTGTTTGAATTTGGCACTCGTCAACTGTGTTTCCACACTATCAACTCAGTGTCTATCAAAAGCATATTATATCTAGAATGAGCGCTTGAAATATCCCAACATTTTGGGAGGCCTAGGTGAGAGGATGGTTTGAGACCAGGAGTTTAAGACCAGCCTAGGCTGGGCGCGGTGGCTCAAGCCAGTAATCCTAGCACTTTGGGAGGCCGAGACGGGCGGATCACGAGGTCAGGAGATCGAGACCATCCTGGCTAACACGGTGAAACCCCGTCTCTACTAAAAAAAAAATACAAAAAACTAGCTGGGTGAGGTGGCGGCGCCTGTAGTCCCAGCTACTCGGGAGGCTGAGGCAGGAGAATGGCGTGAACCCGGGAGGCGGAGCTTGCAGTGAGCTGAGATCCGGCCACTGCACTCCAGCCTGGGCGGCAGAGCGAGACTCCGTCTCAAAAAAAAAAAAAAAAAAAAAAAAAAAATTATGCTGCTTAGATTCATGGCTGAACCTTCTTACTCCTCTTTTACCAATACTCTAAATTAATCTTTCCCATTATCTTTACAGAGCATATACATGGCAAAACCCCAGCCCTAGATGAACCTGTTTGTTTTTTCCATGTAACTTAATCAGGTCTGATTCAGTGTTGCATGATGCAGGAGAGAAATAATAATTGGGCAATTTGGTATCATAAATCTGTGATTGGTAGTCTCGGCTGGGCTCTCCAACCTGGCTGTAATTCTACCGTGATTACCTAGCATGCTTCCATTTTCCACAATTGCTTTCAATTCTCTCCCCTCCCCTCACGTCTCTGACAGCTACACTTTACCTTGCACTTTCATCAGATAACCCTTCTTCCTACTCCACTAAGAAATGGAAGTCATAATAAGGGAACTTGTCAACTTCTGAGTACCAAATCTACTTTCTCTTTCAACTCCCCTTTTCTCTTTTCATAAGGAAGAAATAATAATATCCATCATTTTTATCTAAAGTCAGTCCCTCAACGTGTACCATAAATTCCTGTCCCAATGTTCTCAAGGACACTGATCTCTAATTAATCCCTCCCTCTATATATTCAACTTTCTCTCTTTCTTACTTCTTCTGATCAGTAATTAAACAAGCTCAAATCTAATGGTGAGGAATTGGGGGGGACTTCCTTTTTTCCAAATCCTTTCTGTCTCATGCCCTATAGCACTTCTACTCTTCATAACTGAACTTCTTGAAAAACTTGACTGTACCTACTTTGTTGTCTCACTTCCTGGTCATCCTCCTGAATCCATCATAGTCTAGAGGTTTCTCTGTCATGATTCTACCAGAATTTCTTGCAGGAAGACCACCAAAGTCTATAAAAGACTAAATGCATTGGGTGTTTTAAGTCATTTTCTCAGTGGCTTTTTCTTCAGTATTTGACACTTCAGGTCTCTCTTCAAAATAATCTTTTCGTGGTTTCTCTTGCTCCCTAGTCTGTGGGTTTACTACTAACCTTTCTGTTGGTTCCTGTGCAGTCTCCTTTACAAGTTTCCCTTCCTATCTTCTCCCTTAGAGAGTAAGTGTTAGCATTTCTTGCTTTACCTACATTCTCTGGATTATTTTCTTTATTCCTAGGATTCCAAAATCCCCCAAATCTTTAATCTCAGTCTCTTCTATGGACTTCAGACCCATATCTCTAAGTACCCCAAACTCAATATAGACCCCAAACAGAAGTCACCCCCTCATCTTCCACATGGGTTCACTCTGGAGTTCATCTCAATACAGGGTATCACACCCAGCCAATTGCTCAAGTCTGAACCCAAGAGTCACCTCTCTCTTTTCCTCTCTCTCTTTCTCTCCCTTTCTCTCTCTCTCTCTCACACACACACACACACACACACACACATCATACATTCACCACAAAGTCCTACAGAGTCAAATGCTCATTACTGCAACCTTACTATCACCCAGTTCATTTTATTTTTTCAACTGTCTCAGTGAGTGAAACTGTTCAAAGTTGTGTAATCTTCATAAGCCATTAGGGTAGCTAAAATAATCATTTGTGGGGAGTTTAAATCTCCTATTGTTTTTAGGAGATTGAAAAAATCTAGGAAAAGCTTTTCTGTTTCTTCCTCTCATCTTTTTTAATAATAGTGTTGGTAAGATGATATCCTCAATTTTCTCAGAACAATTTTCCGCAGATACACATCTTCGGTGTTTGATCATGTTGACAAAATTGGGAGGAATGTGCTTTCTTTCTGCCAACATAACAGTTCTACAGCCTCAGAAAATACAGGTTATTGCTGTTGGTCTGGGCACATCAACTACATATCTGTAATAGGCTGAACTGAAACAACTGAATCAATGTTACAGACATCCATTGGAATTAAGAATAATAATGAGAATGTCACAAGGATCTGTTTTATTTCCCTGATATCTAGAAATCACAACAGATCACCTGTCTAAGTCAAAGGTCACAAGTGGTGATAAGCTCCATAACCAGTTCATCCTCTTCCTCAGTCTCTGTAGAAAGAGGTCAACACACAGACTTTTAGTGTAAAGCTCTCTGTCCTATTTGTTAATACGCCCTTAAGGGTATTTCCTCAATGGTTTTCTAAATTCAGGAGAAATAGTAAAGAGAAACAAATTAGCAAAATAGCAAAAAGTAGATGCACAACCACACTTCTAGTGGAAAGCAGAGAAGAAACCCTCACTAGATAGAAAGTTATTTCTTCTTTTAGGCCTTTACATTATACTCTATGCTTCCACTAGGCAAGCTAAAGTCTACTAGTAGTTCATACAGCGACGACCTCAATTTTATCAGGTCTCACTTCTTTTTTTTTTTAGTTTTTTGAGACGGAGTCTCACCCTGTCACCTGGACTGGAGTGCAGTGGCGCAATCTCGGCTCACTGCAAGCTCAACCTTCCGAGTTCACACCCTTCTCCTGCCTCAGCCTTCCAAGTAGCTGGGACTACAGGTGCCGCCACCAAACCCAGCTAATTTTTTGTATATTTTAGTAGAGATGGGGTTTCACTGTGTTAACCAGGATGGTCTCCATCTCCTGACCTTGTAATCTGCCCGCCTCGGCCTCCCAGAGTGCTGGGATTACAGGCGTGAGCCACGGTGCCTGGCCCAGGTCTCACTTCTTTTTTAAGCTGGAGCAGATTGAGTATGGTAATATATTTTCTTTCTTTCTGTCTGTCTGTATCTGTCTGTCTTTCCTTCCTTCCTTCAGGTTTTTTGTTTTGTTTTGTTTTTGTTTTGTTTTGTTTTGTTTGACGGAGTTTCACTCTTGTTGCCCAAGCTGGAGTGCAATGGCACCGCTCACTGCAACCTCCAGCTCCTCAATTCAAGCAATTCTCCTGGCTCAGCTTCCTGAGTAGCTGGGATTACAGGTGCCTTTCACCATGCCTGGCTCATCTTTTGTAAGGTATGGTAATACATTTTCTACTTTCTTACATTATCTTGAGCTGGTAGGCACATATTTATATAAGAGAGAGATACTCAGTTTTAGAGGAAGCTTTTTAGCAAAAGCCTAGCTTTTCTGCCCACCACTGTGGGCACAAAAGTCAAAAAGTTAAAAACAATAAAAATGTATAAAGTAAAGTACTTACAGTAAACTAAGGCTAATTTGGTTTTGGAGAAATACTCTTCTTGGTAAATGTAACGTACCCTAAGTGTACAGTGTTTATAAAATCTATAGTAGTGTGCTGTGGTGTCCTTGGTCTTCACACTCACTCACTAACTCATACAGAGCTGCTCCAGTTCTGCAAACTTCATTCACGGTAAGTGCCCTATACAAATGTAACATTTTTAAATCTTTAATTAATATATTTATATTTTTTGGTTTTTATTTGTAGAGATGGGATATGGCTATGTTGCCCAGGTCTTGAACTCCTGGCCTCAATCGATCCTCTCACCTTGGCCTCCCAAACTGCTGGGATTACAGGTGTGAGTTACCATGCCGGCCATTTTTTTTCTTTATGCCATACATTTACTGTACCTTTTCTATGTTTAGATACACAAACCTTACCATTGTGTAACAATTGTCTGCAGAATTCAATCCAGTAACATGCTGTGTGGGTTCATAGTGTAGAAGCAATAGGCTATGCCATATAGGCTAGGTATGTAGTAGACCATACCATCTAGGTTTGTGTAAGTTCACCCTATGATACTCACATGAAGATTCATTTCTTAGAATGTATCACTGTCAAGCAATGTGTGACTGTATACAATCCAGGCCAAAAGTGCCAAGTTTAGTCTTGAAGAGCACATAATTTTCACCCGAAATTTTAAATAGCCTCAGGTTTACTCAGAACTTGGCTTTCATACAAATACACAAGTTCCAGGCTCAATGAAAGGTAAGCCTTGAGAAAGCTCTGATCAGTTGAAGCATGAGCTTAGAAAAGTAATAAAATGGACACCCAGACAAAGACTTTGGAGAGAGAAAGTTTCAAATCACTATCTAAGTTGAAAATGATTGCAAAAAGAAAAAAACTAAACAAAAAAGCATTTCCTCCTTTTGTCCTCTCCCGCTCCTGCTTCCTTGCTTATAACGGCTATAAATATTAGTACAATCTGTCGGAATTTCCAGAAGAAGCTCTCCTCTCAATTGTGTACTTTCTTTATTAATCAGAATGAAACTACATATTATGAAATATATATTAGAGACAGTCCAAGAAATCATCAAAACTCCACTTTATGCGTCACTCTTTGTGGCAGAGGTGCGGCAGGGCCAGGGAGGGAAGGTAAAGTCTGTGGGGTTAAGGGAAGGTGACTCTGGGTGAGGGGTAGATATGATTCACTTTTAGAATGTGTGACTGTATACAATCCAGGCAAAACGTGCCAAGTTTAGCCTTGTCACTTTTAGAGGTGACAATTTAGAAACAGATGATTTTGAGTTAATCCCAAGTAAGGTACCCTCCTTAATTCAGCAGTTATTTCCAATGAGACCTCAATGCTGTCTTTAAAACTATCAGTTGAGCACTTGTATAAATGTATACTGCTGTTGCTTTCCAAACTTTTCAGCCAAGTTTCTGCTCTCTTGAGGGAAGAACTGCGTTGCTGTGTCAACTAGACTTTGGTAGACTTTAGCTTGCCTAGTGGAAGCATAGAATGTAATGAAGATGTAAAAGGAGAAAAGTAAGAGTGGAGGCTAAGAACTTCTATGTATAACAGGAGAAAGGTTATCAGAGATTTGCATAGAGAACAATTTCTTGATAAGAAAGTGCTTAGGAGCAATCCTAATCAATTAGAATCCATTCTCCTAAGATTAGAAGTTGACATTTTGATTGCAGTAAAATTACAATTATCTGTAACACTTTGCAAGTTGAATACAGGAAAACACAAAACACAAAACTTCTCTAGTTGGGAGAGAGAAGGCAGGGACCACAGAAAATCAGACCACAGAAAGTAGGGTCTATACAACCCCCTTAATTTACAAATGAGGAAGTGAGTCTGAGACCATTTAAATTATACAGCAGTGCATCAGCAAATTAGTATCTGAGGAATTAGACTGGTCACTAATGAAAGGAATTTCCACCCAAGGTGATGTGAGATTTAGCAGAGATATTTTGGGAAAGGCAGAAATTCCAATGTCCTTCAAAACACACTGTTTATACGTGTGATGAAGTTGTTTTCAGGGTATGTAGAGTATGCAAACATATCTCAAAATTCAAAATCCATAAAACTATTCCTAAATGCCATTATGAACATAACAGGGAAACAAATAGTATTCTGATATGTAGCATTCCTTAGGTTTGCTAAGATTGTATGCGCTGTGTAGACAAACTGCCTTAGCAAAAT
>NC_045438.1:8602089-8655323 GCF_002776525.5 Piliocolobus tephrosceles | reverse complement strand
ATATATATATATATATATATATATATATATATATATATATACTATCTATACAGTTCAAGAGAAAGTTGGCCCATATTATCCAAATATAATTAAGTCTGTTGGCCACTTTGTTGCTATAGTCTTTAAAAATCCCTGGAACTAGCCACATACAATACCTCACACCTGTAATCCCAGCACTTTGGGAGGCCAAGGTAGGAGGATCACTTAAGGCCATGAGTTTGAGACCAGTTCATGCAACATAGCCAGATCCTATCTCTACAAAAACAATTTTATAAAATAAGCTGAGTGTGGTGGTATGTGCATGCAGTCCCAGTTACTTGGGAGACTGAAGCAAGATAATATCTTGAGCTCAGGAGGCTGAGGCTGCCATGAGCCGTGACCACACCACTGCACTCAGCCTGGGCAACAGAGCAAAACCCTGTCTCCTTAAAAAAAAAAAAAAAAAAAAATCCCTGGAACTGTCTGTGCTGCTATTTTGCTGATTTCATATGCTACACACACACGAACACACACACACAAGATTTCGTGCAGCCAAATCCCGCTTTTTGCCTGAGCAAGGAAAAAGAGAATAAATGTTGCAAAGCTTGATTCAAAGTTTAACCCATGCAGCGAGAATCTCCACTTTCTGTAGGACCTTCTCACTTGCTGCTTCCCAGAATGGCTGCTTTCAATGAACTATTAGCTGACCCAAGTCAAAATGCCTCTCCCATAAAGATGGAGGTAAACCGAGAATTTGGAGAGGGACACAAGAGAAGTAGATGTAAAGAGCTGTTAAAAGTACTGTATTTGGTGCTGGTGACTAAAGCAACTTCCTATGTGTGATTATCACACAAGCATGGTAAGTGTGTGTGATTATATAAAAAACAATTATGGCTTGTTTTGAGAAATAAGTAAGGTACTATTTACTTAGGCTACTGAGTGAAGTTTGTGTGGATCTCTTGGCCTCAGTGCTTCTTGGTCTTTTGAGTAATAGAACTCTCCATCTTTTCTTCCAAATGAAAAAATACTGCATCTATGCAATTTCTCTTAACTCCCACAAAAAGTTTCTTATTCTAAGTATCTGGCCAAAATGTAGTGAACTAACAACAAAGAAAAAAAATTCAACTATCTTGCATGATTGAACTCAGTTTGGGATGTAAGTTACTGATGAACCTCACTGGAACTCTCGAGCTGGGAAATAATATAACTCTTTGATATTTAACTTGAATGGATTTTTTAAAATAATTTGACTCCTCTTTTACAACTCAATCATGTTTATACACTCATGTGTCAATGTACTAAAATCATAAGTGTCTTTTTAGAAATGTGATACGCCACCTTCGTTCCCACCCTGTGGGGTAGTAAGTATTAGAACTTCCAAGAGGGAATGTGCAATTATTATCAGTAGTAACCACTGAGTTGAGTATCTCCTCTGCATAGTTGCCAGGGTAAATATGTAAGAACCCAAAAAGATAGACAACTATAAAATGTGTCCTATTCCTCAACATAATTCAGAAAGTAAGTCATGTGCATAAAAAATATAAGCGCAGAAATGACACAATACAAGGTAACCAACCTCAAAGTAATTGTCACAGGCCATAAAGTAACAGGTGTTTATAAAAAGCCAGACACCGCCGAAGGCTGAAGAGCTGACTGTTTTCATATTTACCTCGAGTCAAGGAGGCTGTAAGGTCTCCCAAACTCTTTTAAATATTTATTCCAGTTTCCACAACATTTAATTTCCATCACTTAAGTAACTCAACTGATTTAGGCAAGGTGGGTGTAAGAAGCGAGAAGTATTTCTGAAGCAGCATAAATATAAGAGGTGATTACCCTTTATTTCTGAATGACAAACTTACAAGAATATATTTTGTTTGTTTCTTCGTTTTTGTTTGTTTGTTTGTTTGTTTGTTTTTTGTTTTGTTTTTGAGACGGAGTCTCGCTCTGCCACCCAGGCTGGAGTGCAGTGGTGCGATCTCGGCTCACTGCAAGCTTCGCCTCCCGGGTTCACGCCATTCTCCTGCCTCAGCCTCCCGAGTGACTGGGGCTACAGATGCCCACCACCACGCCCGGCTAATTTTTTGTATTTTTAGTAGAGACGGGGTTTCACCATGTTAGCCAGGATGGTCTCGATGTCACCTCTTGACCCGCCCACCTCAGCCTCCCAAAGTGCTGGGATTACAGGCGTGAGCCACCGCGCCCTGCCACAAGAAAATTTTTTTAAAGGCTTATCTTCAGTCTGCCTTGGGCAAGAAAGCTGCTGCGTTGATTTTGGACTTTTCCTCCCACCAGAGTTTTCCACACGTTCTGTGGATGGGTTCTCTCTAGGAACCTGTGAAAGTCATGCCAGCTGGGACCCCACTAGGGACCAGCAGGTGGAAGTGTCCTACAGCTGGTCCCAAGCGTGGCCAGACTCCGAAGAGTAAAGGAAAGCTCCCTCAAAAAGAACTTAAGCATAGGGAAACATCCCAAACAAACGGACTCACGACAGGGCACTCAGAAACGTTTCCCAGACTGTTGTCACTCACATCACATACACATAAAAGTATATGTTTAGATAAAAATTAAAGTAAATCTATTTCTACCACCTAGTTACAAATATCTGGATGACTGAAAATTTCAGTTTTCACTCAAATGTGGGTTTGGAGTTTGTATTTGGAGTTTGTAGTATCTACTCAACTAGTCAGTAAATCTGACACTTTTGGGGTCTGGCTTCAATTTGACAGTAAGAAGTATTTATTAGAAATGGTATACAGTTGGCCAGGTGTGGTGGCTCACGCCTGTAATCCCAGCACTTGGGAGACTGAGGTGGGTGGATAGCTTGAGGTCAAGAGTTCAAGACCAGCCTGGCCAACATGGGGAAACCCCATCTCTACCACAAATACAAAATTTAGCTCTGTGTGGTGGTGGGCGCCTGTAATTCCGGCTACTTGGGAAGCTGAGGCACAAGAATCGCTTGAACCTGGGAGACAAAGTTTGCAGTGAGCTGAGATTGTGCCACTGCACTCAAGCCTGGGCAACAGAGCAAGACTATGTCAAAAAAAAAAAAAAGAAGAAGAAGAAAAAGAAAGAAAGAGAGAAGAAGGAAGGAAGGAAGGAAGGAAGGAAGGAAGGAAGGAAGGAAGGAAGGAAGGAAGGAAGGAAGGAAGAAAGGAAGGAAGGAAGGAAGGATATACAGTTGCCACATAATCAAATTGAAGATTTAGACATCATTTTCCAAAAAAATACAATGTACACGTAACACTAATACTGAAGCACTATGATTTAGTGGGAAGAGTCACTGATAGAGATTAAAGATTAAAACGGAGATTTAAAAAAAGATTCTGTCTCCCATGAAAGATTGCTGGGTGGATCAATCTAAACTATCTGATTTAGACTGCAAATAACCAAAGAAATTTAAGTTCTAAACATAAGGATTTTTGAATGTCAATCCAGCCACCACCTATTGTATCATCCAACGTCTTTTGCTTGTTTGCCACTTGTAGAATGTAAAAAATAGTACTGTATCTGCTCTGACTATCTTACAAAATTATTCTAGGGATCAATTATTCTGGAGCTCAAACAAGTGTTTCAAAATATCTTAAAAGCACTTTGCCAATGCTAGAGTTAAAAAATAAATGTTACAACATAATTAGCCATCTAGCTTCAACATTTAAAAAGGAATATAATATCATTGAAAATTATAGCTTAATTATAACAATATCTTTCTTTATGTCAAAGAATTAAATAGTAAGGATATTGAGTTTTCTATTTTGTATTCATAAAATCTTCATATATCCACAAAAACTAAGAAGATAAATGCATTCCCACACTCATGATTGCTACTTGTTTTATAATACAGTCACGCTCATATGCTATTTCCTTTCTAATTTCCTCATTTCCTTAGACTCTTGAAAATAAAACGACCTTGATGTATGAAACTGTATTTTAAGAAAGGAAAAGTAACATGCATTTTCCTTAAAGGATACCGATCAAAATCTTAAATGATTTCCATGTACGATGTTATTGGTCATCTTAATTTTACATCTTAATAGAGAAAAAATGTACTTATTTCCTTCCTTCCCTGTTCTTAAAATTGCTGTTTCATTGGGCATGTTGGTTCATGCTTGTAATCCCAGCACTTTGGGAGGCCAAAGTGGGCGGATCACCTGAGGTTGGGAGTTTGAGACCAGCCTGACCAACATGGAGAAACCCCATCTCTACCAAAAGTACAAAATTAGCCAGGCGTGGCGGCGCATACCTGTAATCCCAGCTACTCGGGAGGCTGAGGCAGGAGAATCGCTTGAACCTGGGAGGCGAAGGTTGCAGCGAGCCAAGATCGTGCCATTGCACTTCAGCCTGGGCAACAAGAGGGAAACTTCGTCTCAAAAAAAAAAAACAATTGGTGTTTCATGTTTCATGTTAATTCTTATTCTTGTTAATTCGTATTTGTATTAATTCTTATTTTTGAAATATAGGTAAAACTATGGAGAATATTACCAACGGTTATTGAGTATTTGAAATGTTCCATGCACTGGTGTGAGGCCTTTACGTGTTTATCATTTTATTTTACAAGCAGCTTATATATGTATCACTTATATATGTATCAGTATATATATATATATATATATATATATCTTCACTGTACAGTGAGGAAAATGAGGTCAGAAAGGTTAAGCAGCTTGCCTAGTGTTGCACAGCTAGGATTAAAATGAGACAGATCCCAAATGCACAGTGAATCTATGGCACAATACAGCCTCTCAATCTCATTCTCAATCATTTCAACTCAAGGCAGGTCATCAATCTTGAGTAGAGGTAATTGGACTTCTTCCTTAATCTGCTCAGTTGAGTATCTCACAGAGTTCAAGCACTTCCCAAATATATCCAACAGTCACTTTACCATGACAGCTGACCTGTTCTTGCTAAACACTGAATCTAGCCAGTGGAAGGAAGATTCCACTGGAGTGTGCCCCATGTGCCTCCTTCTTTTTCTACTGAGATTCTTGCTCCAGAACCCTATGAATACTCTGCTGCCATCGAGGCATCAAAGTTCTCTATTTTCATCCTGTAATCTTTTGAGATGTTTGACACTGAAACAGAACTAATACAGAAAGCGTGATCTCAGCAGTTAAGTTAAATACTCTTTTTTCCCCTACACTTCCTGTTTGCCAGTTCTTATGGGTAAACTAGGGAAGAGTGAAAACACATAGAGGTTGTTGAATCATTCTATCACGAGGTAAGACCAACAGTGGGCATATAGGGAAACCCTATCCAAAATGAACACGGAGCCCCTGAAAGGTGAGGGGCTCATTTCATCATTTTCATATTTGTCCTTCATATGACAAATAAGGTGAAAGTGGCCTCCAACTGGTGAAATGAGTATCACGTACGGAGGACGGTCTCTCATTTTTTTTGTACAAAGGACAGTTTCTATTTACCCTGGTCACAGTTGTCATAAACATTTCAGAGCTGTGTACCTCACTATTTACTTAGGTATTAATAAGCTTTATTTTACCAAACTTTTCGAAAGCGTGAAAGTGTAGTTCTTTCGCCCCTCAATCCACTTGGGACTAATTTGAGCAATGCAGGGCTTAGTAGCAGGAAGCATGTAAAACTTTCATCCCAATTTTTGGCAGCTTCAGAAGCTGGTCTGTTTACTTTAGGGTATCTAACAATTCTGAAACTTCACAAATGAAGAAGCTAACTGCAAGAATTTGACATATTTTGAAAAGGAAAGAAGTCAAAAGCTTCCTCTTCCCTGCCTCCGCTGGATTAGGCCAGAAAGTCTTTATATCAAATTGTCAGTCTTTGCCTTTGCTCAGTTTGCCCAGGAGGTAAGAGACCCACCTGTTCACAAAGCTAGGCGCCCCTGAAAATAGGTGCACAGGTCAGGAGCCCTCACATCTTTGGGCCTCAGCCCTTCCCCAGCTCCTAAAGTAAACGTGCAGGGGGCTGGGGTTGCAAATTCCCAGGAGGCAAGGCCACTGGTGAGAGTTTCCAGAAGCAGCTACGGGTCTCTACCACTTCCCTGCTCTGCTGTCTTCCAGTCTTGGAAAAAGTGGAAAGGGTTCTGTTTACCAGACAAACCACACTGACAATAACAACTGCTCATCAAGTACTCCAGCCTCAACTGCAGCAGAGCAGCTGCTCCCTTAAAGACCAGAACACCAAGAAACTCGAACACCACGGTCCAGGCCACCAGGATTTTCTGTTCTAGAAAGTTGTTTGTATTTGTGTCTGTATCATATTGGTGTACAATAATACTCAGAATGACTAGCTAATACTTATTAAGCACTTTCTATGTGTCAGGCACCCATCAAAGCAGTTGATGTATTATAAATCATTTAATCTTCATAACAACCCTATTGAATTAAGAACACTTTTTATCCCCATTTAGCAGAAGAGGAAACTGAAACCCAGAGTGTCTAGAAAGTGCTTGGCACACGTTAGTCTGTGAGAAATATTTGCTAATTGAATTCTTAAAAGTAAGAAAGCACTACTCCATATAAATAATGTCAGACATAGGGGGAGAACTTCCAAGATCAACCCACAAACCTATTTAACCCATTCTTATCCTTTTTAGCTATTATTTTAACACTACTTCATTTAAGCCTAATAGTCATTATAACATTGTTTTTAGAGAGAAATCTGTTCCCAACTCTAGCTTCCAGCTTGAGCAGTTACTTTCTCTCTCTTTCTCTCTTTTTTTTTTTTTTTGAGATGAAAATTTGCTCTGTCCCCCAGGCTGGAGTGCAGTGGCAGGATCTTGGCTCACTGCAGCTTCCGTCTCTCAGGCTGAAGCAATTCTCCTGCCTCAGCCTCCTGAGTAGCTGGGACTACAAGCATGCACCACCAGGCCTGGCTGATTTTTGTATTTTCAGGAGAGAGGGGGTTTTGCCATGTTGGCCAGGCTGGTCTCAAACTCCTGGCCGCAAGTGATCCACCTGCCTTGGCCTCCCAATGTGCTAGGATTACAGGTGTGAGCCACCATGCCTGGCCACTGAGCAGCTACTTTCTAAAGCAATATTAATAATGCCGAGGGTAGGTATAAAGCTAAGCAGGTGCAGTCCCTATCATATAGGAACTTCTATCCCTGCCCCACCCCAAAGAGCAGCGTCGGTGTTTGCTGGAGGGGCTTCCAGCTTTGACTGGAATGGCAATAAGTCCTTCTGGACATCAATGCTTGCTCCCTCTCCACCCCAGATACTCCCATACCCTTCCAACAGAACCCTTGGGGTCACTAACCTGCTATAGAAATTGTGGAAATATCATCATTTCCCAAATCACGCTTTAAAATTAAATTAGTGAATAGAATGTTCTTAGGTCTTCATTTTCCATAGACTTTGGCACCTGTTACTGCCTGTCTGGTGACACATGCTAGCAGATGACAACATGAACCAGTTAATTAACTAGCGGTATATTCACAATAGCAGGAAAATGGAGAAACAATCGATCCTGTTTAACTCAACGGTGAGGAGTTATCTTTTGACCTGGATGTTCACACTTGTGATTTTACAGTACAATACATATTTAAGCAGTCGTACTTTCTGTTTGTAAGATCAAGTCTACTTTTTGTGGCGAAATAAAATATATCAGCATCTCATAGTGTTCCTCAGTAGCATCAACAACACCCTCTACCACCTACACAGCTTTGAGGACGCCTCTCTCTTGGTCGGACTCCACACATGTCTACCCCACCCAAGTATCTCAGAGGAGTTGTCCCACCTTACACTGTGAGCTCTCTGAAGGCTCAGGCTGTCTCTTGTTTATTTGTGTATCCTCAGTGGCAGCACAAGTTAGGGAGTCATAGTTACAGTAAGTGTGTAATAAACTTTGCCGAATTTAAACTGATCCCAGTGTACGTAAGTGAACTAGGCTGTGAACTTGTCTGTCCTTCCCATCCCATCCATCCACAGAGGGCTGCCCTGAGTCACATGTTTGAACAGAGCGTGCTTGTGAGCCACTTCTCCTTTTGTCTAAACAACAGAAAATGTTTAAAGCAAAGGCAATCTGGCTTAAAGAGCTATTTGTTTGTTTGTGTGTTTTTGTAGTGAGAATATGATTACATGTTGAATCTACGGATGTTTTAACTAAGTTCACTTCCTATTTATTCGTGTTTCTAAATATAGATATACTCTCATTGATAAACTTGTTGGGGTTAAACTTTGCAGGACCCAACCAGCAAAAGTTTCTAAGTAAAGCAATATTCTTCTCTACTGAGTTTTTAAGTAAAATACTAAGTGAAAAGAGCTAAAACTAGGAGTTTAATATTTCAGTAATTACACACTTTCAATGTCTCCTTTTAGCTTCAGCACAAATTCAACCTAATCTCTGTTTATCATTATCCAGCTAATATAAATGTGCTGCAAAATCTTTAATCATCAAGAACAATGTGATTATTTCCACTGTCCACTACTTTTAAAAATCAATTTTATGCATTGGGAACAGGACTTATTTTCAGCTAAGCCTTTGTCAAGAGAGAAAGAAAAGGAAGGAATGAAGAAAAAGGAGGGGAGGAAGGAAAGAAGGAAAGAAAGAAGGGAGGGAGGAAGATAAATAACAAGAAGCCCCCAATTCCTTGAAAATTCTACTTAACTGAATTTTATTGCACATGGAAATCTTTTTTTTTTTTTTTTTTTTTAAGAAATAAAAAATGAAAGAATTACATTCTTGGCAAAAGATCTGCCGGGTAATTCCTTTTAGATGGCAATTTCTCTGCTGAATTTAAAATGCAATTTGATTTGCAAAAGTATGATTTTTCAAGTGGTGGAAATCTGTCTGTTGCACGGAGCACACCCAGCTGGTTTACTTTCTGTGCCTGGAGACCCCACTGTGCGTCTTCCAAAGGTACATTCGCAGCCAAAGAACAGCTTAGATTCTGGGAAAATCTGCCTCAATAACATTTTTTTGGATAAAGAGGCGAGATATTTTTTTCTCCCTGCATTTGGATTTGGCCAATATCTCATTTTAAACAGCCTATTCTCAAAAGCACTACGACGTAGGAAGGGGAAGGGGGAGTGCCATCAGCAAACCGAAACAAACATGGGTCCACTAGGGTGCCCAGGGCTTCCCGCCAGGCCAGCCCATCCAGGTACAGTCACCCCTCCTCTTGGTGTCCCTGGACCAGGCAAGGCTGACCAGCTACAGCTGACTGCATGCGCCTTGGGAACTACAGACTGTGTTTGTTGATAAGTAAACGCATTATTGCTTATCAGATGCGCGTTCTTTTCCAATGTGCAAAATATTCCCATGTGGCATGCAAAAGTTGTGTTGGAAGTATCCCCGAACAGCTTTGAGCAGGAATTCCCAGTGAGCAGATTCCCTCATTACTATACCCAATCATCCTTTCAGCCTGTCTCTGACATTGCTCGTAACTGACTCCTTTATGATTGCATTGCTTTATTTCTTGCTACAACAAATGCAGAGATCTGGTTTAAGACTAAATCTCAGGTTCAAAGATGGAACACTCAGAAGGAAGTTTTCCTCTTGCTCGGTGCTGATCAAACTGGCAGGCATAAAAATCATCAGGAAAGCTTGTTAAAACAGATAGCTGAGCCCCACTCTCACAGCTTCTGATTTGGTTGATCTGGTATGGGGCCCCGGAATTTGCAGCGCTCACAAGTCCTCAGGTAATGTTGATGCTGCTGGTCTGGAGACCACACTTTAAGAACTACTGTTCTAAACAAATTGGCTGCCGTGCTGAGTACAAAATCTCAGCAGGTGTGCACAGAAAAAGTTGGCTTTAATGCACCAACCCAGGCACTCTTAAACTCAGAAGAAGTGAAAGAGAATGTCTCTGGAGACTGTTCCCTCTCCAGGAAAGAGTAGGAAATGACAGCTCCCATGAATCCAGGAAAGATGGATGGAGAACCTAGTGGAAGGAGGGGCCCCTGGAGGAGCTGGGAAGGCCATGTCTGAGCATTGCTGCCAGTAGGCTCCGGTGTATTGGGTACCAAACAGACCGGAAAAGAGAACTCTGAGAAACTTCTTTAATGAAGAGTAAGGAGCTGTTTTTCCAAACACAAGTTATGGAGCAATTTTTCCAAATTATATTACTACAAGTCAATCATAATCTTGTATTTCAAACATTTTCACATAGATTTGGATTTCTGGATCATAACTAAATTACATCATCTGGTTCATATCTTGAGGCCGATAGATTCTAACTAGTCTAGGAGGCAGTCTGTTAATCAAAGGGATAAAATCTGGTTATAAAATGGCATTTGCATAATAGATC
Organism: Piliocolobus tephrosceles; assembly: GCF_002776525.5. Lineage (NCBI taxonomy): Eukaryota > Metazoa > Chordata > Mammalia > Primates > Cercopithecidae > Piliocolobus > Piliocolobus tephrosceles. Next base: position 8,645,128 of record NC_045438.1, on the reverse strand, counting down.
TAAGCACCAAAAGAGGATTGTCCAGGGGGCCTTTCTGAATATCAGAAGATATAAAAAATATTTTATATCTTTCAGGCTGGCATATAAAGATTACCAGCCCCAAACACTACCATGTATATAATATGCAACTTACGGATATGCATTATTACTCACACACAAGTCAGTCTAAGACAAGACACTCAACTATCTCCAGGTCTGAAGTATTCATTTATCACCATTTGGAGCCATTTAATTATTTAATAAGCCAATCCTGAATAAACAACATGAATAGAGCCCTGGCTGCCTGCCCAGTCCAGGCCCTCATTATTGCACTATGCCTGGATTAAAATTCTCTTCATTCATCTTAATGGATCAAGATAGGCTCTACTTTAAAAAAAACTTTTTATAAATCCTTAGCTTCATAATATGGCCACCCTCTACATTTCCAGTGTCCTCACTCACTACCCACCCACCCAATGCCCAAGAATGCTACACCAACAACCTAGAAACCCTATGCACTGCCTTTGATTAATATTCCTAAAACAACACTGTTTTCATCATGCTGATAACTACCTTGCTCAAAAACATACAGTGATCCCTCACTGCCTACAGATTTCAAGTCAACCCCTCTCTCTTTTTAAAAAATGAAATACAATTTTTAAAATTTTTATTGAGATGGGGTCTCGTTATATTGCCCAGGCGGGTCTCAAACTCCTGGGCTGAAGAGATCTTCCTGCCTTGGCCTCCCAAAGGGCTAATATTATAGGCATGAGCCACCACACCCAACCCAAACTCCTCTCTTTTTATTCAAAAGAGTTCAATGTTTAACCTAACTCACGTTATTTCAATAACTCCCTAAATAAGCACCTGACTCCAGAACATCAGTTTCACACACAGGTGTGTGCATGTGCTCACACCCACGGACCATCTCAGTCTGAGCTTCTCTGTAAGACAACACATGGCTATTTCTCAGGGTCTATCTGACTTCCTAGAGCTGTGCTACCTAAACAGTAGTCCGCAGAAGAGTACCAGGCCATGCACTGTCATGGTTTTTACACTTTCAAAAAATTGTACAAGAAAAAAAATGAATAATATGTAACAGAGGACATATGTGGCCACACAACCAAAAGTATATCCTATGTGACTTCCACTTTTACAGAAAATGTCTGGCTGCTCTTGGTGGCTCACGCCTGTATATCCAGCACTTTGGGAGGCGGAGGCAGGAGGATCACTTGAGCCCAGAATTTCAAGACCAACTTGGGCAACATAGTGCGACCCTATCTCTTAAAAAAGAAAAAAAAACGCTGGCCTGGCATGGTGGTATACACATGTGGTACTAGCTACTCAGGAGGCTAAGGTGAGAAAAGCACTTGAGCCCAGGAGGCCAAGGCTGCAGTGAGCCGTGGTCACAACCACTGAATCCCAACCTGGGTGACAGAGCAAGATCCTGTCTCTAAAAAAAAAAAAAAAAAAAAAAAAAAAAATCGACCGGGCGCGGTGGCTCATGCCTGCAATCCCAGCACTTTGGGAGGCCAAGGCGGGTGGACCACCTGAGGTCAGGAGTTTGAGACCAGCCTGGCCAATATGGTGACACCCCGTCTCTACTAAAAATATGAAAATTAGCCAGGCATGGTGGCGGGTAACCTCAGTAACTCAGGAGGCTGAGGCAGGAGAATTGCTGGAACCTGGGAGGCGGAGGTTGCAGTGAGCCGAGATCACGCCATTGCACTCCAGCCTGGGCCAACAACAGCGAGACTCCGTCTAGAAAAAAAAAAAATCAGTAGCTAAGTTTGCTGGCTCCGTTCTAGAGCACTATGCCTTCATACTACCAAGAGTGCTTTAGATTAACGTAAAGGTTTACACTATTATTTCATTTCCTATATGCCTTGTTTTCCTAATAAAACAATGCACTTTTTCTGTGAGGGGAGATCAGAAGACTTCAAACAGAGCAGCGCCTGCAGCACACATAGAAGTAGCTGTAGCGTGGTCTGAATGTTTGCGCTCCCCAAAATTCCTATGTTAAAATGTAATCCTCAATGTAAGAGAAGGAGCCTTTGGGGAGGTGAAAAGTTCCGAGGGCTTCACCCTCATAAATGGGTAAATTCCCTTAGAAAAGAGGCCTGAGGAAGCTTGTTTGCCCCTTTTCCCATTTAAAAACCCAGGGAAGGCACCACCTATGAGGAACGGGCCCTCACCAGACTCGAGAACCGCTGGCACCCTGATATTTGACTTCCCAGCCTCCAGCCTGTGAGTTATCAGTTTCCATTGTTTACACATCACCCAGTCTAAGGTATGTTGTTATCACAGTCCAAACGAACTGAGACAGTAGGTATCAAAAAGTGCTGATTTAATTGAAATGGCTCTGTTATCTTTATGCTCTCAGAAGCAAATTTCTCAGAATTTGGGTCTCTCGCACACACCTCCCATTGTTTACTTTTGTCTGTTTAGTAAAAATACAAGTTAGCTCTGCTTTACATTACTAACAGCATTTTTTCAGTCTCACCAACTTCTTTTTTTTTGAGATAGGGTCTTGCTGTGTTGCCCAGGCTAGAGTACAGTGGCATAATCTTGGCTCACTGCAACCTCTGCCTCTTGGGTTCAAAAGATTTCCCATGCCTCGACCTCCCGAGTAGCTAGGATTACAGGCGTGTTCCACCACACCTGGCTAATTTTTTGTATTTTTAGTAGAAACAGGGTTTCGTCATGTTGGCCAGACTGGTCTCAACCCCCTGGCCTCAAGTGATACACCCCTGTCAGCCTCCCAAAGTGCTGGGATTACAGGTTTGAGCCACCATGCCCAGCCTTCACCAACTATTTAATAGAATGAACCTAAATGCCTGTATTTGGTGAACAAGAATATCCACAGACAGGCAGGTTTCTGTAAGGGGCTTGTGGTAGGCAGGCCCAGGCTGGAGTGCAATGGTCTCCCCTGGTCTCTCCTGGTATTCACCCCTTGGGCAGTCCATCCCCTTCAGTGCAGGCTGGACCTAGAAATTTGCTTCTAGAATATAGTAGAATGAATGGGGTGCCACTGCTCAGAGCAGGTAGTAAAATGTCTGCTGCTTCTGTCTCATGGCTCTCCCTTGCCCTCTCTGGGATCTGGGGGAAGCCAGTTGTCCTTCCTAAGGCTTCCCTATTGAGAGACCCATGTCAGTGAACTTGGAAGCAGATCTCGTAAAGCCTCTCAACAGTGACAGAAATGAGCTTGCAAGGAGATCCTCCAACTAGCTGAGCCTTGAGATGACTGCAGCACTGGCCAAGACCTCAATCTCAGACTGTGAGAGGCCTTGAGCCAGAATCACCCAGAGAAGGCACTCCTGGATTCCCGACACAGACAATTGAAATAATAAATGTTTATTACTTTAACCTCTAAGGTTTGGGGTGATTTGTTATAGTAGCAGATAATTAAAACAGAGCTATAATTTGTGGTGCAGACAAAAGTTTGTATATTTCCTGCTAAAAATCCATAAAAACCCAATTTCTAAAGTAATCCACTTGAAAATAATCATTGTGGACACTAGACTCCTTTCTGATAGAATTAATAGTTAAGTGAGGTCATGTTTAGTCTCCTATGCAAATATCATAACTATAAAGTAGAATTAGGCTTTTAAGGATGGCCTGGATATGCCTGGAATTCTTGTCCTGGTAATTCAAAAATAGTTGCAGAAGAACTTTTCTACAACTAACCTGAGATCAAGAGAAAACAACTGCTTAAATAGAGATTGTCTGGTTCCTCATGCTACTGTCTAAGAAACAGCTTGGCAACAGACTTTTCAGCCCCGGAGGGAACTAATAATACTTCCCTAGGGAACAATTTCCCTGAAATACCACATAGTTCACACACACACACACACACACACACACACACACACACACATGCTTATACCCAACATGAAATCAGAAACAAACCAAAAAATTGCTTCTGATTTCTGAGGGCTGAGCGTGTCCAGGAAACCTTGATTCAAGGGAGTCCTCCTCTGTTCCCCATTAGCCTCTGTAATTAGGAGGTACTTTTTCAGGCAGCAGACCTAATTCTTTGCTATTGTCATAGAGAAAAGACAGAATCCAGACTTGGAGCTCACCACAATTTTGCACCCAGAACGCCATCATCAAATCATACTAACATTTCAGGCTGAGCATGGTGGCTCATGCCTGTAATCTTAGCACTTTGGGAGGCTGAGGTGGGAGGACTGCTTGAGGCCAGGAGTTGGAGATCAGCCTGGGCAACATAACAAGACCTCATCTCTACAAAAAAATAAAAATAAAAAAATAAAAATGAGCTGGGCATGGTGCCGTGTGCCTGTAGTCCCAGCTACTCAGGAGGCTAAGGTTGGAGTATTGCTTGAGCCAGGGAGGTCAAGGCTACAGTGAGCCATGATTACACCACTGTACTCCAGCCTAGATGACAGAGTGAAACCCTGTCTCAAAAAAATAAAAAATAAACAAACAAAGTTTCAAAGCCGGTATCCTTTTTATCTGATGCTCTTCCCAGAGTGGGCATGGACTCTCTGGATTTTATGACTCTGAATTCTCATATTCTCACTTCGGGGCCTGCTAGAAGTAAGTTCAGACAAAATTGTGGTGGAGCTGGAAGTGAGCTCCAAGAATATGGACTTTGGAGCCAGACTGAGCTGTGGTGAAGATTAAACTCTATAATGTGTGTTTCATGCCAATGGCCAAGGGAGCAGACACCAAAAATGTGCTGAACTGGTGTTGGCTACATCACCACTCCCTTCAGTGAGGTGGCTGCTTCATCCTCCTTCCTTTTCCCTCCACCAGTCACCACTACCCTGGTTCTAGTCCTCTTGCTCTTTGCTGTCTATGCTCAGAAAAATCTGCTCTCTGGCCAGGCATGGCGGTTCACACCTGTAATCCCAGCACTTTGGGAAGACAAGGCAGGTGAATCACCTGAGGTCAGGAGTTTCAGACCAGCCTGGCCAACATGGCGAAATGCTGTCTCTACCAAAAAGTACAAAAATTAGCTGGGCATGGTGGTGGGCACCTGTAGTCCCAGCTACTCAGGAGACAGAGGCAAGGAGAATCGCTTGAACCCAGGAGGCGGAGCTTGCAGTAAGCAGAGATCGCGCCACTGCACTCCAGCCTGGGCAACAGAGCGAGACTCTGTCTCAAAGGAAAAAAAGAAAAATCTGCTCTCACATTCTTTGGCCAAATTAAAGTGATTGAATAACAACTGAAACTATGCTTTTCCCAAAGACATTTATACATTAACAAGTATTAATGAGACTTTTTGTCCCAGATACTGTGAGACATTTATGTGTCCTGATGCCATCTGTAAGCTGTAGAGTCAGACTGCCGCTACTCAAATTCTACCTCTTCCACTTACTACTGTGTGACTGGGTCAAAGGACTTAGCACCTCGACATTTACAGCTTCCTCATTAGTAAAATAAAAACATCTTCTAAGCATGCGGCAAAGATAAAATGAGAAAATCTAGGTGACATTCTTATAAAAGCTCAAGAGTATAGACATTGGCACGTAAGCCTCTTGAACACAGAGACTGCCACGCTCGTGGCTGTGCCTCATAACCTGGAATGGGGTCCAGTATAAAGTACAGGCTCAAACACTTGTTGAATAAATGAATGAGGCCAGGTACAATGGCTCACACTTATAATCCCAGTGCTTTGGGAGGCCAAGGCGGGGGGATCACTGGAGCCCAGGAGTTCAGGGCTGCAGTGAGCAACCACTGCACCACTATACTCCAGTCTAGGCAACAAAGGGAGACATTGTTTGCCTGTTTCTAAAAAAAATAAAAAATAAAAATAAATGAATGAGTATATTATATGCATATAGAAACTAAAACATTTATTAGACTTTTTTCTTTTTTTTTTTTGTAGAGATGGGATTTCACCATGTTGCCCAAGCTGGTCTCAAACTCCTGGCTCAAGCAATCCTCCCTCCTCCCGCCTCAACCTCCCAAAGTGCTGGGATTACAGGCATGAGCCACCATGCCTGGCAATGTATTAGGCTTTTTAATACAAAGATATACAAATAAGAACATAGATTATCTACTTGTCTTTAATTAAAAAACAAAAAAATCACGGAAGCACCTAAATATAAAGTAAATATTAGTAGAACTGAAAGAAGAAATAGATAGCATTGCAGTAATAGTAGCAAACTTTAACACCCAACTTTCAACAATCGGTAAATGATACAGGTAGAAAATCAATGAGGAAACAGCAAATTTGAACATTACAGACCAAATGGACCTAACAAACATGTATAGAATATTCCATCTAACAAATCTAACAGTAACAGAATACATGTTCTTTTTTTTTTCTTTTTTTCAGACAGGGTCTCAGTCTCACTCTGTCACCTGGTTGAAGTGCAATAGCAGATTTTGGCTCACTGAAGCCTCGACTTTCTGGGCTCAAACAATCTTCCCACCTCAATCTCCAGAGCAGCTGGGACTACAGACACACATCACCATGCCCAGCTAATTTTTAAAAATTTTTTTTGTAGAGATGGGGTTTCACCATATTTCCCAGGCTGGTCTTGAACTCCCAAGCTCAAGAAATCTGCCCTCCTTATCCTCCCAAAGTGCTGCCATGAGCCACTGCTACTAGCCTAGTATACACATTCTTTTTAAGTGCACAAAGAACATTTTCCAGTAGAGATCATATGTTTGGTTTCAAAACAAATGTTAACAAATTTAAGAAAATTGAAATCATGTATGTCAAGTATCTTTTCTGTCCACAGTGCACAATGGTATGGAACTAGAAATCAATAACAGAATGAAACTTGAAAAATTCACAAATATGTGGAAATTAAACAGCACACTCACGAACAACCATGGATCAAAGAAGAAATCAAAAGGGAAAGCAAGAAATATCTTGAGACAAACAAATAGAAATACAACGTGCCAAAATTTATGGAATTCAGTAAAAGCAATTCTAAGATAGAAATTTATGGTGATAAAAGCTTACATTAAGAAAAAAAAAAATGAGCCGGGCGCGGTGGCTCAAGCCTGTAATCCCAGCACTTTGGGAGGCCGAGACGGGTAGATCACGAGGTCAGGAGATCGAGACCATCCTGGCTAACATGGTGAAACCCCGTCTCTACTAAGACATACAAAAAACTAGCCTGGCGCAGTGGCGGGCGCCTGTAGTCCCAGCTACTCCGGAGGCTGAGGCAGGAGAATGGTGTCAACCCGGGAGGCGGAGCTTGCAGTGAGCTGAGATCTGGCCACTGCACCCCAGCCTGGGTGACAGAGGGAGACTCCGTCTCAAAAAAAAAAAAATGGTTTCAAACAAACAATCTAACTTGACAACTCAAGGAACTAGAAAAAGAAGAATGAACTAAGCCCAAAGTTAACAGAAGGAAGGAGATAACAATGACCAGAACAGACAGAACAGAATAGAGAGCTCAGAAATAAATCTACGTATTTATGGTCAGTTAATCTTTGACAAAGGTGCCAAGAACTCACAATAGGGAAAGGATAGTCTCTTCAATAAATGGTGCTGGGAAAATTGTGTATCCACATGCAAAAGAATAAAATTGAACCTTATCTCACACCATATACAAAAATCAACTCAAAATGGATTAAAGACTAAACATAAGACCTGAAACTGTAAAACTATCAGACAAAAACATGCCAGAAAATCTTCTTGACATTGATCTGGGCAATGATTTTTTGGATATAGCCCCCAAAATTCAGGCAACAGAAAATAAAATAGACAAATGGGATTGCATCAAACTAAAAAGCTTCTCCACAGCAAGGGAAACCATTAACAGAATGAAGAGACAATCTATGGAATGGGAAAAAGTATTTGCAGAGGATACATCTGGTGAAGGGTCAATATCTGAAATATATAAGGAACTCAAGCAATTTGATAGCAAAAAAGAAAACCAAATAACCCAATTTTTAAGGGGGCAAACGATCTGAATAGGTATTTCTCAAAAGAAGACATACAGATAGCGAACAGATATGTGGAGAAATGCTCAGCATCACCAATCATCAAGGAAATGCAAATCAAAACCACAATGAGATATCTATACTTGACACCTGTTAGAATGGCTATTACAAAAAGACAAGAGATATCAAGTGTTGGTAAGGATGTGGAAAAAAAGAAAACCCTTGTACACCTTTGGCGGGAATATAAATTGGTACAGTCACTACAGAAAATAGTATGAAGTTTCCGTAACACATCAAAAATAATGCTACTATATAATCCAGCAATTCCACTTAGGGATATATACCCAAAGAAAGTTAAATTAGTGTCTCAAAGAGATATGTAGACTCCCATGTTCATTGCAGCATTATTCGCAATAGACAAGATATGCAATCAACCCGTGTTTACCAATTAATAAATAAAGTGTGTGTGTGTGTGTAGTGAAATCTTATCCACCTGAAAAAAGAAAGAAATCCTGTTATTTGCAACAATATGGGTGAACCTGGAAGACATTATGCTAAATCAGGCACAAAAAAACAAATACTGCATGATTCACTTATATATGAAATCTAGGCCGGGCGCGGTGGCTCACACCTGTAATCCCAGCACTTTGGGAGGCTGAGGCGGGTGGATCACAAGGTCAGGAGTTCGAGACTAGCCTGGCCAATATAGTGAAACCTCATTTCTACTAAAAATACAAAAATTAGCTGGGCATGGTGATGTGTGCCTGTAATCCCAGCCACTTGGGAGGCTGAGGCAGGAGAATCGCTGAACCCAGGGAGGCGGAAGTTGCAGTGAGCTGAAATCGTGCCACTGCACTCCAACCTGGGTGACAGAGAGAGACTCCCTCTCAAAAAAAAAAAAAAACAAAAAAGAAATCTAAAAAAGTCAAATTCACAGAAGCAGAGAGTAGAATGGTAATTGTCACAGTCCAAGAGGTGAAGTAAATGGGGAGATCTTGGTTAAAGAGTACAATACTTCAGTTATACAGGATGAGTAAGTTCTGGAAATCCAACATGGAGTATGGTGACTATAGTTGTATTACTATACAGTCGTACTGCTATAGTTGGAATACTATATTATATACTTAAGATTGCTAAGAGTGTACATATTAAATGTTTTCATCACACATATAAAAAGCTATGTGAGCTGATAGATATGTTACTTAGGTAATCATTTCACAATGTGCACGTATATTGAAATAGATCATGTTGCACATCTTAAATATATATGGATTTTATTTGTCAATTATACCTCAGTAAAGCTGGCAAAAAAGACTTCATTCATAAAGTTTAAAAATTAAACTTATTGGCCTGGCACAGTGGCTCACACTTGTAATCCCAGCACTTTGGGAGGCAGAGGCAGGCAGATCACTTGAGGACAGGTGTTTGAAACCAGCCTAGCCAACATGGCAAAACCCCGTCTCTACTAAAAATACAAAAATTGGTCAGTTGTGGTCGTGCATACCTGGAATGCCAGCTATTCAGGAGGCTTAGGCAGAGAATCACTTGAACCTGGAAGGCGGAGCTGCAGTGAGCCAAGATCATACCACTGCACTCCAGCCTGGGTGACAGTGAGACTTCATCTAAAAATAATAATAATAATAATAATTCAACCTTTTACACTTTAATTTTAAATGTATTTAGTAAGTTCAACCTAAGAAAAATGACAAAATGAGAAATAAAAGCCAGCCATTTCATTTTCTCTAGATCTTTTCCCCAAAGGAAGTCACGGCTTCTCAAGTTTCCCGCAAAAGAAACAAAAAAGCTCTATGCATGTATTATAAACAGCCACTGAGATGTAAAGACAATGAATGCAAGCCCTGATTTAAAATTTCAGAAGTCAGAGAGCACAGAAGAAGCAAAGGGAGATCTGGGAGGAGAAAGTTTTAGGGTCTTCCACAGTCTGTGAGATCAGACTGTATTGACCACTTGGTGCAAACAAGTGGCACCTTGGTGGTACAGGCGACTGTTTCCTAAGTTGTGCCTCTTTCTTTCTGACCGAGAAGACACTAGAACCATGATGGCATCATTGTATATGTTGTTCCAACTTCTTGAATCATGATGATGAGGTTCCATGCAGGACTCAGAGCTCAACTGATTAGCAATGTCTGCTGTGGGTCCGAGAGTAGTATAACATTCTTGACACTATACCAGAGTCTATTTCCTGAATTTTTTTTTCTTTTCTTTCTTTTTTTTTTTTTTTTTTTTTTTGAGACGGGGTCTCACTCTGTCACCCAGGCTGGAGTGCAGTGGCATGGTCTCGGCTCACTGCAACCTCCACCTCCTGGGTTCAAGTAATTTTCCTGTCTCAGCCTCCCGAGTAGCTGGGACTATAGGTGCAGGCCACCATGCCCAGCTAATTTTTTTTTTTTTTTTTTAATTTTAGTAGAGATGGGGTTTCACAATATTGTTCAGGCTGGTCTCGAACTCCTGACCTCAGGTGAAACACCCGCCTTGGCTTCTCAAAATACTGGGATTACAGCTATGAGCCACCGTGCCTAGCCTATTTCCTGAAATAAACAAGGAAATTGTTTGATATGTGATCTACTTTGGGATCTTTGTGATACCCTAAAATACCTCTGTGATTCATGACCTTTTAATCATCAAATAAGACGTAACTCAGTTGCAAGCGAGAGAAATGCTACTCAAAGAGACATGGGAAATAAGACAATTTTTGGTTCATATAACTCAGAAGTCCAGTGAAAATTTATGTCTGGATACATGTTCTCTGATAGTTTCATTAGGAATTGCCTTGATCCTCAGCTCTAATAGACTTGGGGCTTTATTTTATAGCAGTCTCATCTTTGTGGTAGTAAGATGGTTCTCAGAGGTTTTAGGCTTATGTCCCGCTGGCTTAGCAACCAGCAAGAAGGATGTCTCCCAATTATAGCAGTAAATAACTTAGAGCAGACATATTTGATATCTTGGATCACATAACCTTTGCTGGAACAATCACTACAGCCAGGCAGATGAACCACACAGGATGCCCCCATCTAAGACACAGGCCCTTCCTGACACCAGGAAGTGAAATCTGCTCTATGCGAAGAACAACATCGTTTAGGACAAGGGTGACTATCCAAAGAATAATCAGGATGTGGTTAGCAGAAGAAAGGAGAATGTAAACAGGGAAGCCAAAACAAGACATATATACTCCAAGGTCTTCCTACTTAACAGGTGAGAAGAGAGCAGTAGTAGAACATATTAATCAGCCTAATCTGTATAGATGCATCATTGATTGGCTCATCAACCCTAGGAGCAAAAAGTCAGCACAATGGGAACGCAGTAGAACTGGCACCATGAAGTGTTTTGAAAAGAAATCAACTCTTTTGTTTTAAAAGAGGAAGTTGCTGCCATTCAAGTGCCCAGAAATAGAATACATTTGTCTCTGAGTATATACTATATTTATTAAAGCTAATTATAGATCGAAAGAAAGTGAAGACACCCAAACCTCAACCTTGTATAGGAAAGAAGATATGTAGTTTGATTTAAAAGTATATAATAAATAATTATTTTCAAGTTAAAATACATAATGACAACAGGCATTTATTCAAGATAAATAAATTTATTCCGAGTTATCTGAGAATAAAGGTGGTTTTGGACTAATCTAAATATTTACTTCTATGTTGCTTTCTCTGTGCTCCAGCTCTAAAATGTTAAATTACAAATGGATCAAGGGTTAAATTACAAATGGGTCAAGGGTTAAGGAGTCCTCAGGTCAATCCTAAGTCTAAACTTTTGCTACAGAGTTTACAAAGGTTGGCAAAACCAAGAGAAGATCATCATCGCCACTGCTGTAACCTCCACTCTCACCCGAACACCATGGCAAATCTCTTGCCTGGCATCATGTTTCGTGTGTTGATACCATAAATTGGAAAAAGTGAGCAGCTAACATCAGAAAAGTTTAGATGACGCGTCTTGTGTAGTGAATTATTGGGACCAGAAATTTTTTTTTAATAAACTGGTTGACTTTAAAAAAAAAAAAAAGTTACTCTTTTTAAAGGCTTATGCTGATAGGAAGATGGCTTTATATATGAAGAAGACAACCTTCTTAGTTCTCAAGGTCAGGATAGCTCGCTATCCAATTGTAGTACCCTACAAGTGATCATGGAATAATGACACAGAAATAAAACCTTGAGAACTCAACCAGGCCATTCTCCAAAATTCAGAATTGGCCTTACTTTAATAATCACTGATGATTAAAGAACATATCTTGTTTTAAAAGAACACTTAAGTAAAAAGGTAGTTCATAATTTTCTTAAGTATTCCATCCCAGTATTTAGCAATCTTTTTTCTTAGAGAAGAAAAACTATTTGATATTTATGTCTCTGTTAATCCTTTATCTCAAAGCATTTATTCAGCCTTCATATATAATTTTCAGGGATGCCTATAGTGGAAAAAAAGATATTTTATTCCATAAATATTTGTGCAAAACAAGGTGTTCAGCACTATTTTAACAATAATTTCAGTCATCTAATCCTTTTCTGCATTCCACTACTTCACTGCATTTTCTGTCTTGAATTTCAGCTTACAGCAATCCAATCTCTCAAGGCATGTATATTGAGGAAATGTTTTCAGCTACATTATTTGCTTCTTTAGAAGACACTTCAGTGTAAGGGTAATGAAAGTACAGAGAGTTCTTGGAATCCTTTCTAAAATGTCCTTTGTTTAGTCAACATTTATAAATCACCTTCTTTGTTTTTTGTTCCATAAATAGAACAATAGAGAGAGACAGTGAAATGATAAGAGTGGAAGATGGTGCATGGGTATGAAATTTAGCTACAGCCTCGTGAAACAAATTGGATACTAATTCAACTTGCGTTTTAACCTCAAGCTGGTCATAATAGAATAGAATATGGCTTTTCTTGTAACTACATAGAACCAAAGGTCTTTTTATAGTTAGCAAATACCACATAGGTGTCATAGGATCTGCTTATGTTTTTCAGTTTTCATCTTTTGCTTTTCAAACTCACTGTTAATGGAGGACTACAGGACATTCACATAGACTGACAATTTTTCCACTGTCATTCATAATGTGGGTTCTATTGAGAAGCAGACACACTGTGCTAGATATAGATACAGAGCAAAGACGAATTAGTAGCCCAGAGACTGGAAAGAAGAATCAAGAAGAGAATTTGCTTAGATTCATTGAGTGCTGAGAGAAACATCAATTCTCTTCTAGATACTACTAAGAGTGCAGCATGGCATAGAAGAAAGCCACATAATTCAATTAGCAAATAACATTTTGACTCAATTTCTTTTTGTTTCTTATTTCTTTTTTAGCAACAGGGCTGGAGTTCAGTGGTGTGATCACAGTTCACTGCAGCCTGGAACTCCTGGTCTCAAGCAATCCTCTCGTCTCAACCTCCCTAGTAGCTGGGACTACAGGGACATGCCACCACACCTAGCTATTTTTTAATGCTTTTGTAGAGACAAGCGTCTCACCATTTTGCCTAGGCTGATTTTGAACTCCAACCCGGGCCTCCCAAGCCCTGGGATTACAGGAATGAGCTGCTGTACCTGGCCATGTTTCCCTGCCTTTTACAGTTTCTAGAGGCTGCGTGCATTTTTGCCGTGGCCCCTTCCTCTGGCTTCAAAGCCAGCCATCTTCCTTCATTTTCACATTGCACTATAACTTAGCCAAGAAATATTCTCTCCATTTAATGTGATTAGACTGGGCCCACCCAAAGAATCTGAGACAATCTCCTTGTGTCAAAATTTGAACATCAATCACAACTGCAAAGTCCTTTTTGCCAGGTAAGGTAACATATTCACAGGTTTTGGAGAGTAGAGTGTGACGATCTTTGGGGGCCATTATTCTGCCTACCACCCTATCTTAGCTTCAATTTCCTAATCTGTGAAACTTTGTAGGCTGCTGTAAGAATCACACATGCCACAGAGAGAGGGCCTAAAACCATGCCTGGTACATAGGCATCAATAAGTGGTTATGAAGATGTAGATAATGATAAAGATAATGAAAAATACATGGACAGGCTATTGTCAAATAGGGAGGGGGATTGAGTGAGAAAAACCCAAAATTATTGAAATAAGAAAGAAAAAAGATGGAAGGGGCCAGGCACAGTGGCTCACACCTGTAATCCCAGCACTTTGGGAGGCCGAGATAGGCAGATCACTTGAGGTCGAGAGTTCGAGACCAGTCTGACATACATGAAGAAACTCCGTCTCTAGTAAAAATACAAAACTAGCTAGGCATGATGGCGCATGCCTGTAATCCCAGGTACTCGGGAGGCTGAGGCAGGAGAATTGCTTGAATCTGGGAGGCAGAGGTTGCAGTGAGGCGAGATTGTGCCATTGCACTCCAACTTAGGCAACAAGAGCAAAACTCCATCTCAAAATAAAAGAGCAGGCACTGTGGCTCACGCCTGTAATCTCAGCACTTTGGGAGGCCATGGCGGGGAGATCACTTGAGGTCAGAAGTTAGAGACCAGCCTGGCCAACATAGTGAAACCATGTCTCTACTAAAAATACAAAAATCAGCTGGGCATGGTGTTGCATGCCTGTAATCCCAGCAGGAGAATCACTTGAACCTGAGAGGCAGAGGTTGCAGTAAGCTGAGCTTGTACCACTGCATTACAGCTTGGGTGACTTGAGACAGGTAGGCAAAAGAAAGGAAAAAAGTAATTTTGGCATAAGAGTGCCCTTGTTTCAATCCTTAACTGAAAAAGCATACATAATTGATTGTTCCAAGAAGTAAATTACTTTTTTCACTGAAAGTGATTTAGAAAAGGCAAAGGAGGGCAAGAGAAAGAAGAAATGAACAATTTTGAAATAATCACTAAGAAAATAAAGTATTACCTTTCCTCTGTTATTTGACCTTATATTAAAGTATATTTGTTCAGTAAATTTTGATTATTTTAAATTTCAAAGTATTCCAATTTTCTCTCTGCCCAGTATGTCTTATTTGAGTCTAAGTTCAATACCAAAGCATTTTAGGGAATTTTTAAAAGTTAAACTGCTCACATAATTTAAAGTGCTCACACTTTAAGTGTTACATGAACAGTTTTCAGCATGAAAATTGAAGTCCCCAAGAGATATGCAAACGCAACCTTATTACTTCCTGGTATTAACATCAACACGAAAGTGAAATCATGGCCAGGCACGGTGACTCACGCCTGTAATCCCAACACTTTGGGAAGCCAAGTGGGTGGATCACTTGAGACCAGGAGTTCAAGATCATCCTGGCCAACGTGGTGAAACCATGTCTCTACTGAAAATACAAAAGATAGCCAGGCATGGTGGCACATGCCTGTAATCCCAGCTACTTGGGAGGCTGAGACACAAGAACGGCTTGAAGCTGGGAAGCAGAGTTTGCCCACTGCACTCCAGCATGGGCGACGGTGCGAGACTATCTCAAAAAAAAGAAAAAAAAAAAGGCTGGGCGCAGTGACTCACGCCTGTAATCCCAGCACTATGGGAGGCCAAGGCGGATGGATCACCTGAGGTCAAGTGTTTGAGACCAGCCTGGCCAACATGGTGAAACCCTGTCTCTACTACAAAACACAAAAATTAGCAGGGCGTCGTGGTGCACGCCTGTAATCCCAGCTATTCAGGAGGCTGAGGCAGGAGAATCGCTTGAATTTGGGAGGCAGAGGTTGCAGTGAGCCAAGATTATGTCGTTGCACTCCAGCCTGGGCGACAGGATGAGACTCACAAAAAAAAAAAAAAAAAAAAAAAAAAACCCAAACACTGGTTGAACCATGATAACTTTAGTCAAACTGATTATTTGTGACTGTCACTTAGATAAAATTAATGAACATGACTGGCTCAAAACCATTATATTTGTTTGCTTTTTTTTTAAACTAAATTTGGTGGAATTTAAATTTAGGTGGGTATAGGAAAAAAGTCAAATGCAATTTGTATGTTTCAACATCAGGTTCACGTGTGCAGAATAGTGCAGACTTCCTCGATACACAGAGCAAGAGTGCAGTAAGGTCGGCTGGGCACGGTGACTCACGCCTGTAATGCCAGCACTTTGGGAGGCCAAGGCGAGCAGATCACCTGAGGTCAGGAGTTTGAGACCAGCCTGGCCTACATGGCAAAACCTCGTCTCTACTAAAAATACCAAAAAAAATTAGCCAGGTGTGGTGGCATGCACCTGTAATCCCAGCTACTCTGGAGGCTGAGGCAGGAGAATCGCTTGAATCCAGGAAGCAGAGGTTGCAGTGAGCCAAGTTCAAGCTGCTGCACTCCAGCCTGGGCAACAGAGCAAGACTCCATCTCAAAAACCAAAAGAAAGGAAGAGAAAAAAAAAAAGAGTGTAGTAAGGTGTACAGCTAGGAGGTGCTGGCTCCAAGGAGGTCACCTGGTGACTCAAACATCCACCTGCCACAGCACTGGCATGTGGAAAGCAAAACATGCATTCTCTGAATGCTGCTAAGAGGGCTTCTCTCAACTTCTGGGAACTAATTTATTTGTGATTTCTGAAAATACATCAATCAAAAGAACATCAAAACTTGGGGGAAAAAAACAACAAACTCCCTTCAAGAGCACAAGTAAAAACAGACTGAGTTGCTGGGCGCGGTGGTTCACACCTGTAATCCCAGGACGTTGGGAGGCCGAGGTGGTGGATCACCTGAGGTCAGGAGTTCAAGACTAGGCTGACCAACATGGAGAAACCCCATCTCTACTAAAAATATAAATTTAGCCAGATGTGGTGGTGCATGCCTGTTATCCCTGCTACTCGGGAGGCTGAGGCAGGAGAATCGCTTGAACCCGGGAGGTGGAGGTTGCAGTGAGCCGAGGTCATGCGATTGCACTCCAACCTGGGCAACAAGAGAGAAACTCCGTCTCAAAAAACAAACAAACAAAGAAAAAAAAAAACCAGACTGAGTTAAAGAAAACCACCTCCTGTTACTGTAACCAAAATTTTGTAGCCAAAATGGAATCATTTTGACTATACAAATTGTGCTGTCTGGGAAGACTGAAAGTTTTCTTGGCATTTAAAAAATATTGTATGAATAGGCTAAAATGTCCCCAGTTCCCATAAAAAGGGAAGCCAGTCTTATTAAAAGTTTTAAGAAATGTGTGCTGGCTAGCTAAACAACAGTATCTTATGGAAGATCTACAATTTTAAGAAATTTAGGTCTGTTAACAGACCCAGTATATTTAGCCTAGTTCAATTTATTAGAATATCAATTCATTCTTTAAACAATATCAATCCAGAAGTAAAACAGTTGAGGGAGTATACTGTGTCTGCGAGTCACGCAATAATACAGTTTAAATAACAAAATCAACCGTGTAACAATCCAGTTATTTCAATTACTTAAACATCTGAATCATACAAACCGCAGAGCAGCCTGAATGATGTCTTGGTACCTGGCATCCAGCTGGCTTTGAAACCTCTGCCTAAATGAAACAGCTTCTCCTGATATTGACTTCAATAGTGAATTTGTATCTTTTGACAAAGACGAACCAATGATACTAGGCAATTGATAGACATATGTTCCTTGTAAAAACTGATTTTTTTTTAATTGACAAAGCCTGGATTAGTTAAAAGACAGAGTCAGCACAATGTCACTGCTACTCAAAGACACACACCTGTAAATGGAATCATCAATTAGTAAATTAATACATTTATATTAATTACTCTCGAGAGAATGGGTGCTTGATGAATTTTTTAATTTATACACTTTAATTCATTAAATTAAACAATGAATAAATATTTGTCAAGCACCCATTTTGCTCTCAAAGTGTTGTCTTTGCCCGAATGGAGCCTACATCTTGTTTCATAAGAATAATATAAGATAATTTGAAAACAACAATGTAAGAGAATGCTCACTAAATGATTTATACAAGAGGTACAGCAACAATTCAGAGAAGGCTGATATAAGTGTCACCTGATGTCTTCAGGGAAGTCCACAGATGAGGTAAAAATCTGAAGGTGAGTTAGAGTTCCCACAGGTGGAATAAGAAAGGCATTCGAGGCCGGGCGCGGTGGCTCAAGCTGTAATCCCAGCACTTTGGGAGGCCGAGACGGGCGGATCACGAGGTCAGGAGATCGAGACCATCCTGGCTAACACGGTGAAACCCCGTCTCTACTAAAAAATACAAAAAACTAGCCGGGCGAGGTGGCGGGCGCCTGTAGTCCCAGCTACTCGGGAGGCTGAGGCAGGAGAATGGCGGGAACCCGGGAGGCGGAGCTTGAAGTGAGCTGAGATCCGGCCACTGCACTGCAGCCCCGTTGACAGAGCGAGACTCCGTCTCAAAAAAAAAAAAAAAAAACCGAGGCGGGCGGATCACAAGGTCAGGAGATCGAGATCACGGTGAAACCCCGTCTCTACTAAAAATACAAAAAAAAAAGTTAGCCGGGCGCCGTGGTGGGCGCCTGTAGTCCCAGCTACTCGGGAGGCTGAGGCAGGAGAATGGCGGGAACCCGGGAGGCGGAGCTTGCAGTGAGCCGAGATAGCGCCACCGCACTCCAGCCTGGGGGACACAGCGAGACTCCCTCTCAAAAAAAACAAAAAAGAAAAAAAGAAAGGCATTCGAATCAGGAATGGAGGCGGGAAGTACGGGTGAGCGTGGTGAGTAAGCAAAGAGATACTGAAGAAGCACATCCTTTATCTGGAAGAGTCAGAGAAATATGTCAAGAACAGGCTGTCTGCAGGAAATTTAAGCCAGGGGTGTTGGTTTCATGACTGTAATCCCCGCACTTTGGGAGGTAGAAGAGGAAGGATCACTCGAGACCAGGAATTCAGGGCCAGGCTGGGCAATATAGCAAGACTCCACCTCTATAACAAGTTTTAAAATAAAAATTAAAAAGTCGTTTCACAAAGCAAATGCAGAATATATTTAGAATAGTAGTTGCCTTTTTTTTTTTTTTTTTTTTTTTTTAAGATAGGCTCTCACTCTATCACCTAGGCTGGAGTGCAGAGGTATGAACATGGCTCACTGCAACCTCCACCCCCTGAGCTCAAGAGATCCTCCCACCTCAGCCTCCCAAGTAGCTGGGACCACAGGCACATGCCGCTACATCTGGTTAATTTTTTTGTATTTTTTGTAGAGACAGGGTTTCACCATGTTGGCCAGGCTGGCCTCGAACTCCTGGCGTCAAGTGATCTGCCCGCCTAAGCATCCCAAAGTGCTGGAATTACAGGCTGGGAGTCTCTGTGCCTGGCTATAGTTGCCATTTCTGAGTTCTTAGTGTGTATTGGTCATTTTTTATATCATCTTCTCAATTGCCCTGTGAGATAGGCATTATTACCCCTCTTTTGCAAATAAGGAGACTGAGGGTCAAAGAAGGTAAATAACTTGCCCAAATTCACACAGCTTATTCTGGTAGAACTGAAATTCAAATCAAGTTTTCAGTGACTCCAAAGTCCAGGCTCTTTCCATGTTAGCACCTACCTCCCAGGTTCTAAAAGCAGGGGAAGGTGGGCAAGTATGGTGGCATACATCTATAGTCTCATTGGCCGTCCAGTGAAATCCAGTCTTTGTGATACTGCTTTCAAGGCCCTGTGTGGCCTAGTCCAGGTGACTCTTACAGGAATAATTCTTACTCCACCCACCTCCAGGCCCCTGCATGAACCAGCCTCTCTGTTCACTTTTCATGACACCTGGCAATCTTTTTCTCCATTTTCTGCTTAGACATTATCTCCTCTAGAAGGCCTATTTTCACACTCTCTCTTATCCTAGTCTCCATAAGAGGACACTATTATGTGTCCCCATTGTCCTTGTCACGAAGGTTGCTTTTGTCTGTCTGCATCACATGTTTACAATAAGATGACAAAGGCAGAAAGCATGTCTCAGTTACCTTTGACCATGAATATGTAGCCTGACTCCTGATCCATGAGGCACTCAAATATTGTTGAATAAATGAACACTCATACATCAAAAACCCTCCACTTAACATACAACCACATTTCTTAAAATCTTATGAAAATGTCATTCTCTAGAAAGGAACAGAGGAGGAAAAAAAAAAGAACAGTGAATTTTGTGAGCTCACATGTCCCCAGACAACTTCACTTATGAGCCATTGTGCCATCTGATCTCAGTTTCAACTCCAGGCCTTGTTCGCCTGCCCACAACAGAGCCACCAGCAACGTCAGTTCAGGTAGTATCTGTCAAATCAGCAATTCATGTGCAAATTCTTAACCTACTAGTTTGAATATTTCTCTCATGACTGGATTACATCCTCTAAAACATTTTTCTTCCAAATTGTTGACTTTCCAAAGAAACTTGCAGTTTCAAAGAAACTTCCAAATACCAAACTCCTTTGGAAAAATCACTTAACAATATAGAGTTTTTTTATTCGTTTGTTTAAGAACTATTGACTAGGCATGTGTTATGTGAGCAGCCCTGTGATAGAAGATAAGAAAAAAGTAATGAACAAGACGGATGCTTTCTTTACTAGGAGAATGAAAACTTTAAATAAGGGCTACAAAAAAAAAAAAAATGGCTGGACGCGGTGGCTCACGCCTGTAATCCCAGCACTTCGGGGGGCTAAGAAGGGCGGATCACGAAGTCAAGAGATCAAAACCATCCTGGCCAACATGGTGAAACCCCATCTCTGCTAAAAATACAAAAATTAGCTGGGGGTGGTGGCATGCGCCAATAGTCCCAGCTACTCAGGAGGCTGAGGCAGGAGAATCATTTGAACCCAGGAGGTGGAGGTAGCAGTGAGCCAAGATCATGCCCCTGCACTCCAGCCTGGGGACAGCCTAATTCTTTCAACATAGATTTCTGTGGGCCTTACAAGATTCCATCTCAAAATAAATAAACAATAAAAAATAATAATAAAATAAAATAAAATAAACATTATTACCATGGTTTTCAACAGCCAAACTCCAACTTTCACAAGAAGATAAAGAGGTGGTTTTCATAACAGACTTTTACCACTGAAACAATGTGGTTATTAAGGAAGAAAACGTAGCAACTGAAGCTGAAGGCATGTCAGTTGTTGGAATGTCCTAACCCAAGATTATGAAAGAATACATAGCAGCTTGTAAATGGCAATAGCTCTATCCAGAATCATTGCAAAATGTCTGAGTAAAGACAGTTTTATGTTGGTTTTCCAAATACTTTCATATATTTCCTCCTCGTTTAATTCTTACAGCCACCCTGAGAGAGAGGTATGGCAAACATTGTAACACCCATGTTAGAGTTTAGGAAACGACAGGGGTTAATGGCTTGCTTTTTTTCACTTTATAAATTGCTGGCAGAAAAAGAATTAGAATCTGCATCTCTACCCTTGCTCTGGACTTCAGATCAACAGAGAAATGAATTAGGTGGCCTCTGTCGGGATTGGTTTAAGAATACAGCACAGTCTTCTCCGGTGCCGTGACCCTTGCTCACATGTCTTTTACGTAACTGTGGAAAATGCAGCTAGGCAAATGCCACCTGTGTGTTTCTCCACAGTCAATGATGTCTTCCAATTATTTGTTTTTTGTTTGTTTTGAGTTTTTAATAATTCTAATTACTGCTGTTAGAGAATATGGTTTTATTCTGGACACAGTTTTATAAATTTATTGAAGAACATCTGTGATCTCTGTGGGAGTATTTATTATTCCCAATATTGTGCATGATTTTTTTATTATGAATGCTTGTCTAGGTTTCCATGTCATTAAAGAAATTTTTTTTTTTTTTTTTTTTGAGACGGAGTCTCGCTCTGTCGCCCAGGCTGGAGTGCAGTGGCCGGATCTCAGCTCACTGCAAGCTCCGCCTCCTGGGTTTACGCCATTCTCCTGCCTCAGCCTCCCGAGTAGCTGGGACTACAGGCGCCCGCCACCTCGCCCGGCTACTTTTTTGTATTTTTTAGTAGAGACGGGGTTTCACCGTGTTAGCCAGGATGGTCTCGATCGCCTGACCTTGTGATCCGCCCGTCTCGGCCTCCCAAAGTGCTGGGATTACAGGCTTGAGCCACCGCGCCCGGCCCGTCATTAAAGAAATTTAAAGACCTCTCTGTTCACTGACCTAGCTACAAACAAAGAATGGCCAAATATATATGATAGAGCAGATGATTTTACTTCCCTCAGAAGCACAGCATGCTGCCAACATGGGCCACAGTTTTCATTCTGTAATTTTTTTTTTTTTTTTTTAGATGGAGTCTCACACTGTTGCCGGGCTGGAGTACAACGAACGGTGCAATCTCGGCTCGCTGCAACCTCCGCCTCCCAGGTTCACACGATTCTCCTGCCTTAGCCTCCCAAGTAGCTGGGATTAAAACCAGGTGCACACCACCACACCCGGCTAATTTTTTGTATTTTTAATAGAGATGGGGTTTCACTATGTTGGCCAGACTGGTCTCGAACTCCTGACCTTGTGATCTGCCTTTCTCAGCCTCCCAAAGTGCTGGGATTACAGGCATGAGTCACCAAGCCCAGCTCATTCTGGAATTCTCAGGAGGCAACTGTTATCTATATGCTAGGCACAGAGTCAGAATTTGGGAGAAATATCCAAGTTCAACCTTGGTTCCTAAGGAGCTCACAGATGGGTTAGGAAGCCTTTATATAAACACAAGCACCCGTGAAAATATCAGTAACTCCTTCAACACAGATTTCTGTGGGCCTGCTGTGGACCTGCTCATTGCTACGTGCTGAGGATTAAAAAGATTATTGAGACTATCCCTGCGCTCTGGAAGGAAAAAAATCTAAAACTTTTACAATTGCATTTGCAAGCAGTTCTGCTTTTGTGCATTATCTCATTTAGTCCTCAGCATCATTGTGAAGTGTCATCATCTTATTTTATGGATATGAAACCTGAGGTTCAAAGAGGATAAATCAGTTTCCCAAGATCACAAAATAGAGGCTGAGTCAAGACTCCAGCGCAGATGTTTAGACTCATAGTCTAAGATTCTCTCCACAGTTGGGTTAAAGCAGTTTATTCTAATAACTATACCTCAAATATTTTTTATGTAAATAAATTATTTCAGATAAAAACAATGTTGACTTAGAAGAGTTATATCATGCAAGAAAGACAACAAAAAGCAGACAGATTTCCAGTACTCAAACATATGAGTCTAGAGAAGAGTGGGAAGAAAGTCAAGGTGCAAAAATAGCCAAAACAACCATTTGTTTAAGGAAAAGGTGTGAGGAACACATTTTAAAAATATTTTCCCCTTGATTCACTATCATGCCTTCTGTAGGACTCAATGAAAAAGAATAAACTAAAAGAACTCTGCTGAATTTTGATCATTAACTGTTCCCATTTTATTGTTTCTCTCATATGAGACCCTTCCTATAAAGACCCCAGTTAATAGTCTGGCAAGTGCCTCTAAAAATACAAACAAGAAACAAGCAAACATTTGTCTCTCAAGAATTGAGATCATTTCTGAGTTATCAATATCCACTTCCTCTTTCTACACATAGTCCTCAGTATTTCCTACAGTTAAAAAGATGAGTGTAATGAAAAAGCAGTAAGACATTTCTGCTTTATGTACATGTATAGAGAGTGCCATTACTGTTTATTATCAGTTTTATTTTGCCTTTTTCAGCATGCACTTAGCTGAGCACTAAAGTTAGTCAAGAATTAAGCACCTCAGTGAAGTGTCCTCAATTAGGTTGAAGCAAATTGAATTGATTTCCAAGAAAGGAGTTATACGCCATTAAATAAAATCAGTAACAACTGAATTGTACATTATCATTCATATAAGGCTATTTTATACAAGTATTGTCATTTATTTATATGTCCAAAGTACTCAACCATATTCTCAACATACGTTCAGTATGCTTTGATTAAATACTCATGACTAAGTGTCTGTGGTCATTCCTGCACATGAAGGGAATCTGAGTATTGCAAGCTTTGTGGTTTCTTCAAAATAGACAAACTAGAGTTTCTCACTGCATCAGAAAAAGTGGACACGAGGCCTCTAAGGAAAGAGCAGGTGTATTCCGAGGCAATGTTTTCTCTAGATCCCCATAGTTGCCCTTCTTCTGACCTCAATTAGAACCAGGAATCGGATCAGAGAATGAGACCAGCAGCACCCAATTAGAACCAATTCTTCTCTTAGTGGTTCTTAACAAATGCAAATTCTAAACTCGTTGACACCTTTTGTCTTAAACATTAACAATGCTTCATCTGATTTTTCATTTTATCTCTTGAAAACAACCCTGAGTCAAAAGAAATGACTGGACTGGAGATTATGCAGATGAAAAGCCTGCTTGCACCCTGAGCTCTGTTGGGTTTAGCTACCTAATGGTTCCCTCCCCTCCCATAGTCAAAGTTGAAGGTTGGGTACTTGGGAAGTGCTGGATGCTTTAGGCACATTTGCTTCCTCAACCATCCGAACAAATCAACAAGGTGATCACTAGTATCCTCATTTTATAGATGTAGCAAATGGGGTTCAAAGGGGTGAGCGTGGTTGCTTCAGGGTCATACACCCTGTCGGGTCTCAAAGCCTCTGCCCTTTCCACTATTCCATGCTACCTTCCTGTGATTTTGACCCATGGATTAGGGAATCTGTCCAAACACAAAATTCTGTTCTCCTTTAACCTTAGCTCTGCCTTTCCCAGTTTTTATCATGTTACTTCAGATAATTTTGCTCCTACGCAGAAAGCCTTTGAATTGATATTCTTGTTCAACTGTCTACCTAGTTTTCTGTATCAACTTCTTCTCTAAATACTATGCCTTTGTCAATATAAATAACAGAGAGAGGAATTCTAAATAAATATGTATGTGTATATGTAGATGTATATGTGTATACACACACACAAATATTTGGGAATAGGGCCTTTCAATGGGAATGTGTGCGCCATAATCAGCTATGAGGTAATGGAAGACAAAGGTTTGTAAAGGAAAAATGAGGAGAGTTACGTAATTGCTTTTGAGATAATTATCCTTGGCTACAAGAATCAATAACAAAGGTGACTCTAGTCCAAGGTTGGACAGGCAGTTGCTGAGCAGATGTCCTCACATAGAAATATGTGTGTGTGTATGTAAGGTTGTAATGGCTTTTGTGCAGAGTTGTGTTTTTTCCAGTCTTTTGTCATAGTTTTTGTTGTCTAGCATTTATGCATGAGAACTCTGTCTTCACGGGCTTCTCCAGTTGCATTTGTCAGTTATTTTTAACACAAGTGATTCCTTTTTGATTCTGACAACGTTCACACCAGAGATTCCCCTGTTAAAGCTCCTAGGACACAAGCCTAACCCAATATCTGGAACAGAGTTTGGATATGAACACATGGTCAATGAACACATGGTCATCTATGCACTCTCCTGTTCCCAACTTCAAATATTATGATGAAAGTCTTGCAATAGGAAGAAAGCCGGGAGAGAAGTGGATTAAAAGGGAAGAAGACAGTGTAAAAGCCTGGATTTTAAAATGTCAATTGTATTCTCATTTTAAATGGCCCCTGTGGGGCTCCATGTCAGAAAGAATAAGGTCAGATCTCAGCACCTACAAACCAGGGATACACTAGGGAAAATTACAAAACAAAACATTCAGACCAAAATCACACTACAGTATTATAACAAAGATGAACTTCAGAAACACATGGCGTACTAATAATGGGAACTATTTATTTATTGTTTAATATCTGCAGAGAGTTTTGCTGACATATTCTGATTTTTTTGGGGGGGAAGGGGAGTGGAATGGAGTCTCGCTCTGTCACCCAGGCTGGAGTGCAGTGGCACAATCTCGGCTCACTGCAACCTCTGCCTCCCAGGTTCAAGCGATTCTTCTGCTTCAGCCTCCTGAGTAACTGGGACTACAGGTGCACGCCACCATGCCCGGCTAATTTTTGTATTTTTAGTAGAGATGGGGTTTTACCATATTGGCCAGGCTGGTCTCCAACTCCTGACCTCGTGATCCACCTGCCTATACCTCCTAAAGTGTTGAGATTACAGGTGTGAGCCACTGCACCTGGCCCATATTCTGATTTTTTAATTAACTGTGTGGTAGGCATTATTGTGCTCATTTTACAGATTATAGAAGTAGGCAAGAGAGGTTAGAATCTCATTAAGTGACAAAACTACTATAGAATTTGAATATAGGAGTATTGATTCCAAAGGTCCCATCCTCAGTGACTATACCATTCTATACCTCCAACCTGTTCTATAGAGCTAACACATTTCAGTCAAAGTGCTTATCCGGCTTATCCAGACTTTTAAACAATTATATTCAATACACTTTGGCTGTCAGATGCAGTAGCACATGCCTCTAGTTCCAGCTACTCAGGAGGCTAAGATGGGAGAATTCCTTGAACCCAAGAGTTTGAAACTGGTCTAAGCAATACAGAGAGACCCTAGTTCCAAAAAAGGGGGGCAGGGGTGTACACATGAACATAAAGATATGAACCATAGACCCTGGGGAGAGAGTCTTAGGTGGGGCAGAATGGGAGGGGAGCATGGGCTGAGGAAACTACCTGTTGGATACTATGCTCACTAACTGGGTGACAAGGTCATTCACACCCCAAACCTCAGTGTCACACAATACATTCATGTAACAAACCTGACATGTACCCCTTGAATCTAAAATAAAAGCTGAAATTATAAAAAACCAACTATATATAGATACGTGTGTGTAAATATATATATGTGTGTATATATATGTGTATATATACATACATACACACGTTGGGTAAACACACAGAATCTTAGTTTTTTGTTTATTTTTGTTGTTGTTGTTATCATTGTTGTTGTTTTGTGACAGTCTCCCTCTGTTGCCCAGGCTGGAGTGCAATGTCATGATCTTAGCTCACTGCAACCTCCACCTCTTGGGTTCAAGTGATTCTCCTGCCTCAGCCTCCTGAGTAGCTAGGATTACAGGCATCTGCCACGATGCCTGGGTAATTTTTGTACTTTTAGTAGAGACAGGATTTCACCATGTTGGCCAGGCTGATCTCGAACTCCTGTCCTCAAGTGATCTGCCCACCTTGGCCTCCCAAAGTGTTGGAATTACAGGCGTGAGACACCACACCCAGCCATAGCCATTTTTCTTTTCTTTTCTTTTCTTTCTTTCTTTTTTTTTCTTCTGAGGTGGCGTCTCACTCTATCCCCCAGACTGGAGTGCAGTGGTACAATCTCAGCTCACTGCAACCTCCACCTTATGGGTTCAAGAAATTCTCCTGCCTTAGCCTCCTGAGTAGCTAGGATTACAGGCATGCACCACCATGCCCGCTAATTTTTGTAGTTTTAGTAGAGACAGGATTTCACCATGTTGGCCAGGCTGGTCTCGATCTCCTGACCTCGTGATCTGCCCACCTTAGACTCCCAAAGTGCTGGAATTACAGGTATGAGCCACCGCGCCCAGCCTACCATTTTTCTTAATGTTACCAAATTGATCTGCTTGGGACATTATCATCTGACTCAATGATTACAAATATTACATTATCTCAGACTAGGGACAAATCTTCACATTCATTCAATATTTATTCAACAAACATTTGAATAACTACATGTGCCAGGTTTAACTTCAACTTAGTGCTGAGAATTCAGTTGTGAAATAATCACAGGCTATTGAGTTCACAACCTAATAAGATGGCAAAGAGACAGCTATTATGCAGGGTGGTAGGTACCTCTGTGAGTTATAGCCAAAGTGTGCTCCTCAAAAGAGAAAGCAACTTCCTTTGTGGGGGCCAATAAAAAAAGGGTTTCCTAGAGGAGTGAAAATTTTAAAGATGAAGAGGAGCTCACAAAGCAGAGAAAGGGGAAGGGTAGTCCTTACAGAGGTCTCAGAAGGACCAAAGGTGTGGATGTGAGAAAGAAGGCAGTGTGTTTAGAGCACCCTATCTTCCATTCTGTAGTGCATTCACATCTGTTATCTAGAACAACAATAAACACAGCTCTGGCTACATGAGGCAAGTATTTCCAACTGCACTGTGTTCTTTGGCTCACAACAGTGTCCCCATCTGTTTTATTTATCTATACTACAAAAGGGATATGAAAGATAAGGTGGGAACTTGTCCGGGTGAGGCCAGTAACCACCCAAAGAAGGCCTTTGTCTAGAAGCCTCCTTTTAATATGATAGAAAAAAAGGATTTGAAACAAAGGCTTAATGAAAGAAAGAAAAGAAGGAAAAAAGAAGTAACATCTCAGCTAAGACAAAACATCACTCAGATGAAACAGTTACTTTGATCTCAATACATTTGGGTTTTCTTCTTTGGTCAGTCACAGCTCTTGAACATTATCCATTTCATTCTAATGAATTATTTAACATTCCATTCCTTCAACATACATGCATTGAGAGATAGTATAAATAGAACAGGTTGTATCCAAAAGATATAACACGTTCCCAAGGGGCTTCCAGTCTAGTGGGAAAGCTAGATCATTAATGCAAAAAAAACAAAAACAAAAACAAAAAACAGTATGTAATCCATGTTATGAGCACAACACGCACAGTGATGGGAAGCCCAGAGTAAGGAAGGGCATTTAAACCAGCCTGGCTCATCAGGAAACCTCCCTGGAGGAGACAAAGCCTGAGCTGACTTTGAAGGAAGTCCTGAGGTTAAACAATTGAATCAGAAGAGGGGAATGGAAGAAGAGTTTAAGGCGTGAGAACCATATGTGAAGGTATAGAGAGTGAGGGTCTTTCCAGAAAATCCAGGTATGATTAGTGGTGGAGAGTAGCAGGACTGAAGTCTGAAGACACAGTGTAGAACCCAGATAGGAAATATTCCATCCACCATGCTGTGGAGATAGACTTGACTGTGACCTCTGCAGGGAGCCACTGAAGCATTTACACTGGGTTCAGTCAAAATCAAATTTGTTTTTGTTTTTTGTTTTTTGTTTTTTTTTGAGATGGAGTTTTGCTCTTCTTGCCCAGGCTGGAGTGCAGTGGCGCGATCTCGGCTCACCGCAATTTCGGCCTCCTGGGTTCAAGCGATTCTCCTGCCTTAGCCTACCGAGTAGCTGGGACTACAGGCATGCACCATCATGACTGGCTAATTTTGTATTTTCAGTAGAGACAGGGTTTCTCCAGGTTGGTCAGGCTGGTCTCGAACTCCTGACCTCAGGTGATCCGCTCGCCTCGGCCTCCCAAAGTGCTGGGATTACAGGCATGAGCCACCGTGCCTGGCTGTAGGGGCTTATTTAACCAGACCAGGAAAATGGTGGCAATGATCCAGTCAATGAATATTGAGACCATGAGAATTGGTATATCATGACTTTTGGAACATTTTGGAAAGTTGAATCAGCAGCACTTTGTGAACACTTTGTGAAACTCAATCAGTTCGGTGGTAGATAGAGAAGAGCCTATGATGACTCCAAGCTCCTGCCTGAAGCAATTGGGAAAAAATTAAAACAAAGGAACCCAACACTTATTAAATACGTCCTACACATTAGGCATTATGCTCGTTGTATACATTCATGACCTTTTTAAATCTTTATAATAAACCCATGACATAGTTATTATTACTTCAACTGTAGATGAAGAAGCTTACAGTCAGAGAAGTCATTTTTACAAGAGCACACAAAATGGCAAAGACAGGGTTTGGAGGTAGCTATGTCTAATTACCTTATCTTTCAGGTAATAACATCATACCTCCTGGGCAGATGGGGCCTGTCACTAATTAAGACAGCAAATTTTGAATACAGAGCAGGTTTGGGAGGCTACTTTGCATAGAAGGGTTGAAGAAAGAGGAAAAGCCGTGGGGATAAGAGGTAAACAAACATTGAATGTTAAACAGAAGACAAGGGGGTTGAGTGAGTGATCAACAATA
Source organism: Piliocolobus tephrosceles (assembly GCF_002776525.5). NCBI lineage: Eukaryota > Metazoa > Chordata > Mammalia > Primates > Cercopithecidae > Piliocolobus > Piliocolobus tephrosceles. The sequence continues at coordinate 8,615,630 of NC_045438.1, read as the reverse complement.
CGGATGACTTGTGGACAGACAAGATATTGACTGATAGATGTTTATTGGATTTACTGACAAGAAAACGGATGATTGTAACCATGAAAAGAACAATTTTAGGGGAGTCATGGAGACAAAACCATATCGTGATGGTTAAAAAATGACTATGTCAAAAAAGGCAAATCCAAGTTGAAACTGTTTATATGTGCTGAAGGGAGGAAAAAGAACAAGTTATTTCCGTTTTTTTTTTTTTTTTTTTTTTTTTTGAGACGGAGTCTCGCTCTGTCACCCAGGCTGGAGTGCAGTGGCGTGATCTCAGCTCACTGCAAGCTCCGTCTCCCGGGTTTACGCCATTCTCCTGCCTCAGCCTCCGGAGTAGCTGGGACTACAGGCGCCCGCCACCTCGCCCGGCTAGTTTTTGTGTATTTTTTAGTAGAGACGGGGTTTCACCCTGTTAGCCAGGATGGTCTCGATCTCCTGACCTCGTGATCCGCCCGTCTCGGCCTCCCAAAGTGCTGGGATTACAGGCTTGAGCCACCGCGCCCGGCCAGAACAAGTTATTTCCAAGGGGTGAACTTAGTTAAAGAAGGCTTCCTACTGGAGTAGGCCTGGTGAAGCATAGATTTATGGCATCTTGACCCCTAGGTAAGAACTTGACATAGGCCTTCTCTTCTCAGTTCTTCCCCAAGTTGGGAAAAGCTGAGCTGAGAGGGGGGAAAGAAAAATCTTAACATTAATTTTAAAGGTAATCTGGGAATTTTGCTGGTTCTGTACAACTGAGGGACTCCAGATATGTCAAAAGTACTGAGTTTTCCCCAAGGATCCATCATCAAATGTAAGACCAAAAATTTTCCTCCTAAATTCTTACACACGTTGTATTCCATGGAATCCCAAGAAAGGAACATGTGGTCAGGTTAACAACATGTGTGTGGAGAGAATTAAGAAAAAATGGAGGGCCAGCATGGTGGCTCACATCTGTAATCCCAGCAATTTAGGAGGCTGAGGCAGGAGGATTGCTTGAGCCCAGGAGTTTGAGACCAGATTGGGAAACATGGAAAATCCTATCTCTAAAAAAAAAAAATTACCTGGGTGTTTTGACATGCACCTGTGGTCCCAGCTACTCAGGAGGTTGAGGCAGGAGGATCATTTGAACCCAGGAGACAGAGGTTGCAGTGAGCTGAGATCATACCACTGCACTCCAGCCTCAAGTGATCTGCCTACTTGGCCTCCCAAAGTGCTGGGATTACAGGTGCGAGTCACTGCACCTGGCCTTACCTATTGTTTAAAAGGTCTCTATCGTTTAAAAGGAACCCTTCAAGGAGAACTACAAACCACTGCTCAATGAAATAAAAGAGGACACAAACAAATGGAAGAACATAGCATGCTCATGGATAGGAAGAATCAATATTGTGAAAATGGCCATACTGCCCAAGGTAATTTATAGATTCAATGCCATCCCCATTAAGCTACCAATGACTTTCTTCACAGAATTGGAAAAAACTGCTTTAAAGTTCATATGAAACCAAAAAAGACCCCACATTGCCAAGACAATCCTAAGCCAAAAGAACGAAGCTGGAGGCATCATGCTACCTGACTTCAAACTATACTACAAGGCTACAGTAACCAAAACAGCATGGTACTGGTACCAAAACAGAGATACAGACCAATGGAACAGAACAGAGTCCTCAGAAATAATACCACACATCTACAGCCATCTGATCTTTGACAAACCTGATGAAAACAGGAAACGGGGAAAGGATTCCCTATTTAATAAATGGTGCTGGGAAAATTGGCTACCCAAAAGTAGAAAGCTGAAACTGGGTCCTTTCCTTACTCCTTATATGAAAATTAATTCAAGATGGATTAGAGACTTAAACGTTAGACCTAAAACCATAAAAACCCTAGAAGAAAACCTAGGTAATACCATTCAGGACATAGGCATAGGCAAGGACTTCATGTCTAAAACACCAAAAGCAACGGTAACAGAAGCCAAAATTGACAAATGGGATCTAATTAAACTAAAGAGCTTCTGCACAGCAAAAAGAAACTACCATCAGAGTGAACAGGCAACCTACAGAATGGGAGAAAATTTTTCAATCTTCTCATCTGACAGAGGACTAATATCCAGAACCTATAAACAACTCAATCAAATTTACAAGAAAAAACAACCCCATCAAAAAGTGGGTAAAGGATATGAACAGACACTTCTCAAAAGAAGACATTCATACAGCCAAGAGACACATGAAATAATGCTCATCATCACTCCCCATCAGATAAATGCAAATCAAAACCACAATGAGATACCATCTCACACCAGTTAGAATGGCAATCATTAAAAAACCAGGAAACAACATGTGCTGGAGAGGATGTGGAGAAAAAGGAACACTTTTACACTGTTGGTGGGATTGTAAACTAGTTCAACCATTGTGGAAAACAGTGTGGCGATTCCTCAAGGATCTAGAACTAGAAATACCATTTGACCCAGCCATCTCATTACTGGGGATATACCCAAAGGATTGTAAGTCATGAGCTATAAAGACACATGCACATGTATGTTTATTGTGGCACTATTCACAATAGCAAAGACTTGGAATCAACCCAAATGTCCATCAGTGACAGACTGGATTAAGAAAATGTGGCACAAATACACCATGGAATACTATGCAGCCATAAAAAAGGATGAGTTCGTGTCCTTTGTAGGGACATGGATGCAGCTGGAAACCATCATTCTCAGCAAACTATCGCAAGAACAGAAAACCAAATACCGCACGTTCTCACTCATAGGTGGGAATTGAACAATGCGATCACTTGGACACAGGAAGGGGATCATCACACACTGGGTCCTATTGCGGGGAGGTGGGGAGGGATAGCATTAGGAGATATACCTAATGTAAATGCGAGTTAATGGGTGCAGCACACCAACACGGCACATGTATACATATGTAACAAACCTGCACATTGTGCACATGTACCCTAGAACTTGAAGTATAATAATAAAAAAAAAATCCTTAATAAACTCACCAGTGAATTCATGCTCTGAAACATTATGTGGGATTAGTAATTCCATCACTGTTTCTGACTCAGTGCTATATATGATAAGGAGAACATCAAGAATGGACAACAGAGTGAGATCCTACCTCAAAAAACAAAAAAAGTTAAGTAGATAAAGAAGAAAATGTATGATACTGCACGTGTATGTATATGCACATTTATACAGTATTCATCAACATTTACATGTACCTTTAGTTCACAGGTGACAATCCTGCACATAAGTATCACTTCAACACTTCAAACCTAATGTCACATGAGATCAGTGGCTTTAATCTCAATTTTAATACTTACGTTTCAGAATTTTAAAATACAATTGCTTAGACTTCACTTCAAAGACATGAAGTAATAGCAACTTAGTCATGCATTTTTTGGTTTGTTTTACAAGAAATAAATTACAGTATGTAATAAACAATAATATAAAGCCACCAAGAAAAAATTTTTAAACTAGCAACATTTGATATGAGAGGACAAAGACTATAGTGAGAGAAAACTGTTCTGTTTTTCTGACATTCTTGATGTTCTCCTTATTAGTTTATTAAGGATCTTCTTATTTATTTATTTATTTATTTATTCATTTATTTATTTTTGTAGATCTTTTTAAACAATAGGTAAGGCTGGGCACAGTGACTCACACCTGTAATCCCAGCACTTTGGGAGGCCAAGGCAGGCAGATCACTTGAGGCCAGGAGTTTGAGACCAGCCTGGCCAACATGGCAAAACCCCTTCTCTACTTAAAAATACAAAAATTAGCCAGGCATGGTGGCACATACCTGTAATCCCAGCCACTCAAGAGGCTGAGGCAGGAGAATTACTTGAACCAGGGAGGCAGAGATTGCAGTGAGCCAAGATTGCACCACTGCACTCCAGTCTGGGTGACAGAGCAAGATTCCTAAAAAAAAAAAAAAAAAAGTGGAATTCACAGAAAGACGATAAATAGGAAAGATATTAAATCAGTGTTTCCTTGGTTTTAATCCTTATTTTAATGTTCATACTGAAACATGCTCATTTTGTCCCAAAGATATTAAAGCTAGCTTCTCACCTTTTCTTGAACCACCAAAAAGTATAACATTTTCCCACAGTGTTCTGGCCTTTGTTTTTATTTTATGCTATTTTATTTTAGGCTATCTTGAAAAGTGGACCAAAGCCCTTCATGAGCTAGCATGATGGAGATTTGCCAGACAGGCCTGATGCATCTCATCTAACCCTGTCACCTCAGAACGCTTGCCAGGAAAGCTGCAACATTAACGTCCTTCATTTTGCCACCTTTACTTCCTCCAGAAAGGCATGTTCCCTAGAACTCGGTAGAGCTGCGGACACCCTCCCACTGAGTTCACGTTGTTCTGTGAGGGGTCACTAACTTCTGCACCCAAGTCAGCCCAGGTGACAGCCACTCCGGACCCTGTGTTGTCACCCCCTTAATTCCTTGGGAGCATGACACCCCCAGGAGAGACTGAAATTCAGGAGCCCTTCACAGCCAAACAACCAGCACATAGCTTTGCTTTGGCATCAGAGCCTCAGTGCAGGAACAGCTCTTTTAACCCCAGGGCTCCCTCAGAGCCACGGGATTTGATATTGATCCACGCTCCACAGGGAGTGACTGCAGCCACAGCACAGAGAAAGTGGCTTCCCAGAAGCCACAGGTCCCTTGAGTCCCATAAGCAACCTCCATGGGAGGGCTTTTTTCCTCCCATAAACATTATTAATTTTTAAATTTCCTCTCTTTACCTTTCTAAATTTTTGACTATTTTGTATTCATCCATCTTAGTTTTTTTTTGAGGAGGAATGAAGATGGCTTCTGTGCATATTTACAAATATTGATCCCCAGATACCTAATAAGGATTTGGGGCATAGCTGTTCACTAGACTTAATAAAGTCTGTGAGGAAGTGACCAGAAATGACCTGACACTAGATAATGCTTCCAAATTTCTGATTCTAACTGGTCACGTTCCAGGCTCCTAGGAGACACGGCGATTATAGCCATCACTGCATAGAGACCGGAAAGAAGTTCATTTGGACCACAGACTAGTCAGATCAGTTTCCAAGTGAGGCAGTGTATTACCACTACGATTTTCAACTTTCATTGACTTTCTGTACCCAAGGAATAGCTTTTCTTTTTGTTGTTGTTGTTTCATTGTTGTTTTGTTTTGTTTTGTTTTTTAAGACAGAGTTTCATTCTTATTGCTCATAAGTGCAATGGCGCAATCTGGGCTCACCACAACCTCCACCTCCTGGGTTCGAGTGATTCTCCTGCCTCAGCCTCCTGAGTAGCTGGGATTACAGGCATGCACCACCACGTCAGGCTAATTTTGTATTTTTGGTAGAGACTGGGTTTCTCCATGTTGGTCAGGCTGATCTTGAACTCCCGACGTCAGGTAATCCGCCCCCATCAGCCTCCCAAAGTGCTGGGATTACAGGCATGAGCCACCACACCAGGCGGGATAGTTTTTCTTTTGCAGTTTCCAGCAAGGCCCAGATGAGCAGAAAGAGGCTTTCTTATTTATTTATTTGTTGTATGTTTGTTTAGCCTATACTCCACACCTTTGACAGTGTTAAGTCTTCTCCAGGGCTCAAGAGTTTGCCTGAAACTTCTCTTCGACACTAATAGGCCCATGGCAAGAGGTTTGAGTTCCTGTACCTTTTTAATAAACGTATTTCTTTCTATTTTTTGATTTGTTTTGTTTTGTTTCGTTGGTGGTTTGTTTGTGTGTGGAGACAGAGTCTCACTGTCACCCAGACTGGAGTGAAGTGGCACCATCTTGGCTCACTGCAGCCACCACCTCCTGGGTTCAAGCGATTCTCCTGCTTCAGCCTCCCCAGTAGCTGGAATTACAGGTACGTGCCATCATGCCAAGCTAGTTTTTTGTATTTTTAGTAGAGACAGGGTTTTGCCGTGTTGCCCAGGCTGCTTTCAAACCCTTAAGCTCAGGTAATCTGCACACCTCGTCCTCCCAAAGTGCTAGGATTACAGGCGTGAGCCACTGCACCTGGCCAAATAAACTTATTTCTAACTTTCCGATGCTTAATTATTTTCTCTACCTCAGGCCATCAGTGCTACGTGGCCACACCCTAACCTAGCTATAGAATGTTATCTGCCGGATAGACTATCATTCACAATCTGATTATACCAGATTGCATGTTATGATTACTCAAAGTCTGGTAAGAAGTACCTAGAACACATTACAAAGCACCGAGTGACAAGAACTTTGCCCTGAAGAGCTTACACAATCTAGGTTAGACAAAGGCTAGAGTGTCTAGCAAGCAAAGCAGGCTGCAGAAAACTGTTGAGGGGAGTAGCATTGAAAAGATCTGAAAAAAAGACTATGGGACATATAAATTACAGCTATCTTTTATAGAAGTAATATAAAAATAAAGCATGAAGAAAATAATGTATAAAAAGGAAAAAATTCCCAAAAGCAGACATGAGGAAAAAAAACTAAGAAATAAAATAGATCAAGCTGGATTATAGATTGTGCAGAGCTTAAATGAAAACAAACTCATGGAATGCAATTTGGAAAAAGAAGTAAGTTAAAGAAGCGTATGTCAGGTAGAAGAGTGACATGGTCTTATTTGCAGGGGGCGGGGGAAATATGGAATTCTTGACACAGAGTGTTATGCAGATTTTATGGTAAAAATTTAAACGTTGAAAATTCACCAGTCAAATACGTTTAAAACTTCTTTTTACCTAATTGTACTGTATACAATCTTAGATCATTGTTAATTGTTCAAGTTCATAGATTGTGGTGTAAGGTAATGTGGTGAATATATAAGAAACATTAATGAAATCAAATGACCATAAGATTTTATGCACTTATATTCCATCAATTGTGCAAAATTCCTTGGTAATTAAAATATATTTTCTTGCTCTGATTTTGTTTCAAAAGATATTTTAGAAATAGTTTAGAAACATAGGGAGACTCCATCTCTACAAAAAATAAAAAAATTAGTTGGGCATGGTGGCTCACACCTGTAGTCTCAGCTGGAGTGGGAGGCTGAGATGGGAGGACCACTAGATCCCAGGGAGGTCAAGGCCACAGTGAGCCCTGATGGTGCCACCACACTCCAGCCTGGGTGACAGAGCAAGACCTTTTCTTAAAAAAAAAGAAAGAAAAGAAAGGAAGAAGTGTTCTATACCAGATAGAACATCTTTTAGTTTATACAATCAGTTGTGGCTTTTGGTTTTTTGTTTTTTCTTTTTTGTTTTGTGGATGAGAACTTCAGACTTTGTCATTTGGTTTCTTTCTTTTTCTTTTTTTCTTTTAATTTTAATTATCTCACACTGAATTTGGCAGGAAAACCAAGTGGATGGTTTATATGCAATCTACACAGACAAAGTGCTGTAGAGTAAATAACACACTATACAAACACCCAGCAATTTAACTGCTAAAATCCAGGGTAAGCACGTAAAAGCTAGTGTTGGCTCCACAACTGAGAGTTGCTTGGCTGTGTATGTTTAAGGTGGGGCTGAAAGGGCGAGGGTCAGGTGGGACCATGACTCTCCCGTGGAGGGGAAAACTGCTCTTTACTCTTCTGCCTCTCCCCCTGCACAGCAAGTCTAAACCGACCTGGAACTGGATTTGTCACAGGGAAGATTTTCGCAGTTGGTCTTCAACAGTAGTGGCTCCTGACTCCTGCCCGCTCTGTGATTTCCCAAGGGAGAATGTCACATTTTTCTAGCCTCTTTGTGGGGTGAGGAATATGTATGTCTGGTCACTGCAGAGAGCTGCCAATGACTGCCCATGTCCTCTTAGCACTTTGGAAATCAATACTCTGGCTGCTTCCATGCAGAAAAATTTCAGAATTGAATTGATTTCTATACTTTTAGGAGATGTGAGCGATTGTCTAAGACCATGTAATATAAAGGATATTGGAAAGATCACTATTGGGGTGAAATTGTTCCCCCCGCCCCCAACCCCTATAACCTTGAATTCCTGGGATCAAGTGATTCTCCTGGTTCGACCTCTTGAGTAACTGGGACTACAGGCACACACCATCATAACTTTTTACTTTTTTTATATAAACAGGATCTTGCCATGTTGCCCAGACTGGTCTCAAACTCCTGAGCACAAGGTATCTCCTCAACTTCCCTAAGTGTTGAGATTACAGGCATGAGGCGCCTCACCCAGCGTATCTCAGGGATCTTGAAAACAAGTGGTCCAAGAGGAAAAGCTATCTGAAAGGTGTCCAGATCTCCCATTCAACACCTGCTTGACATCACGTATCTGCAAGGCAGGGAGGTAAACTATCTGCAAGAACTCAGGCCCCTGACACAATTCCAAAGCAAGTAGGATTAGCACCTCTGTGAGTCTGCTGCCCTGCCACATATTATACTTGGCAGAAGTTTCTTAGGAGTAACCTATTTGAACTAGAAAGCAACAGAAGTTTCCACATGACTGTACCATCTACCGCTTTCTAGAATGAAAATCTTAACCTAGGGTTAGAATTCAGGGAGCTTGTGAACTCAGATGAGGGAAAAAAAAAAAAAAAAAAAAAAAAAACCACATCTTTGTTTCTACTAACCTCTAAGTAACATTTAGCGTTTCCTTCTATTTTTTTTTTTTTTTTTTTTTTTTTGAGACGGAGTCTTGCTCTGTCACCCAAACTGGAGTGCAGTGGCCGGATCTCGGCTCACTGCAAGTTCCACCTCCCGGGTTCACGTCATTCTCCTGCCTCAGCCTCCCGAGTAGCTGGGACTACAGGCGCCCACCACCTCGCCCGGCTAGTTTTTTTTTTTTTTTTTTTGTATTTTTTTAGTAGAGACGGGGTTTCACTGTGTTAGCCAGGAGGGTCTCGATCTCCTGACCTCGTGATCCGCCCGTCTCGGCCTCCCCAAGTGCTGGGATTACAGGCTTGAGCCACCGCGCCAGGCCGATTCCTTCTATTTTGAATGTAGGTAATAAACCAGTGTTATTAGCAATATCAATGATAGAAATAGAAATCATTTCATTAATAGAAATCACGGATAGATCAGTTACTGAAGATATAATGCTCATTCGTGCTCATCACTTCTTTGAAATGTTAGTAGTCATTATTATTTAATGACTATTATTATTATGTAATACATCATCAAAAAGGTAGATATTAGTATATTACATTTTATAATAAATGCATCTCAAGCCGGGCATGGTAGCTCACGCCTGTAATCCCAGCACTTTGGGAGGCTGACATGGGTGGATCACAACGTCTGGAGTTCGAGACCAGACTGGCCAACATGGTGAAACCCTGTCTCTACTAAAATACAAAAATTAGCCTGGCGTGGTGGCCCACGCCTGTAATCCCAGCTACTCAGGATGCTGAGGCAGGAGAATCGCTTGAACCCGGGAGGCGGAGGTTGCAGTGAGCCGCAATCGGGCCACTACACTCCAGCCGGGGTGACAGAGTGAGACTCTGTCTCAAAAAACAAACAAACAAAAAAAAAAACGCATCTCAATATAGTTTCTTTGGTAATCCTATGTGTTTTATTCATGCATTTACAAACATTGCTGTGAAAAGGGATTCCTAAGCTTACCAGTTCTAGTTGGCATGGTGGCACACAAAAGATTAGGAGCCTCTGATGTGGTCAAAGAATAGCCACGGGGGAAGTGTGCTAACCCGAACTTCAGATATCCCAGCACCTTTTTTATAATAAGACAACAACAGAAGGATCTATAATACACTACTGAATCACTTGAAGCTAATTAAATATGTGAGAGTTGACTTCAGGTAGTCTGTCGCCCAGGCTGGAGTGCAGTGGTGCAATCTCGGCTCACTGCAACCTCTGCCTCCCGGGTTCAAGCAGTTCTCCTGCCTCAGCCTCCTGAGTAGCTGGGATTACAGACACGTGCCACCACGCCCAGCTAATTTTTGTATTTTTAGTAGAGTGGAGGTTTTACCATGTTGCCCAGGCTGGTCTTGAACTCCTGACTTCAGGTGATCTACCCACCTGGGCCTCCCAAAGTGCTGGGATTACAGGCGTGAGCCACCGCGCCCGGAGTTGGCAGTTTTATTATGGAACTTGTTGGAGCCTACCTTAGTTATAGTTAGTAGGCCACTCTCTTCCCTGGATTCAGGCTTTCAGGACTGGCCTGCTTTATACCTTTATTAATATTCCTCTTGAGGTTAGTGACCCACAGCAGGGGCTTAAGTGGAGTGACCAGAGGTGCTCACTTCAAATCTGCCCTCGTAGCTCACCATCTCCACTAACCAGGTGGCTGATGCCTGGTTTGGAGTCCTGGCTTTGCTACTCACCAACTGTATGACATTGAGCAATCCAGTTATGGATATTTTCAAAGCTCCATTTCTCTCACTGTATAAGATAAGGATAGCTTCCTCTTAGATTTGTTGTGGGAATTACAAGAGATCATGTATGTTAAGCACTTAAGACAGCATCTGGGAAGTGCTCAGGAATTATTAGCTATTATTATTTTCAGCCAAAAATTTAGATAAAACATAAAAATTACACAACTATGAAATCTTGAACCAAGGAAGCCTTGGATAATGGTTGTTCAATGGCATTCAATGACACGTAACAGAGCGGCTCTGAGCCAGCATCGCTCATCAGAATCACCGGGAGAGCTTTCTCAACATCCTAAGTCAGAGTCCTTGCGATGCAGAGTGGGCACAAATGGTTTTTTAAAAGCACACCACATAATTTTGATGAAAAACTCCTGGTTAAGCCAGGTGTGATGGCTCGCGCCTGTAATCCTAGCACTTTGGGAGGCTGAGGCAGGCAGATCACTTGAGGTCAGGAGTTCAAGACCAGCCTGGCCAACACAGTGAAACACCGTCTCTACTAAAAATACAAAAATTAGCTGAGTGTGGATTACACTTGTAATCCCAGCTACTCAGGAGGCTGAAGCATAAGAATCACTTGAACCTGAAAGATGGAGGTTGCAGTGAGCAGAGATGTCACCACTGTACCCCAGCCTGGGCAACAGAGCAAGACGGTCCCCAAAAAAAAAGAAGAAAGAAAGGAAAGAAGGAAGGGGAAGGAAGGGGAGGGGAGGGAAGGGGAGGGAAGGGAAAGGAGTCCCAGGTGGGTGGATTACCTGAGGTCAGGAGTTCGAGACCAGCCTGGCCAACTTGGCGAAACCCCATCTCTACTAAAAATACAAAAATTAACTTGGTGTGGTGGTGCATGCCTGTAATCCCAGCTACTTGGGAGACTGAGACACAAGCATCACTTGAACCTGGGAGACGGTGGTTGCAGTAAGCCAAGATGTAGTAGCCACTGCACTCCAACCTGGGCAACAGAACAGGATTCTGTCAAAAAAGAAAAAAAACAGCCAGGTGCAGTGGCTCACGCCTGTAATCCGAGCACTTTGGGAGGCCGAGGCGGGCAGATCACCTGAGGTTGGGAGTTCAAGACCAGCCTGACCAGCTTGGTGAAACCCCGTCTACTAAAAATAAAAAATTAGCCAGGCGTAGTGGCAGACACCTGTAATCTCAGATACTTGGGAGGCTAAGGCAGGAGAATCACTTGAACCCGGGAGGCGGAGGTTGCAGTGAGCCAAGATCGCACCACTGCACTCCAGCCTGGGTGACAGACCGAGACTCCATCTCAAAAAAATAAAATATAAAAAGTAAACAAACAAAATAAAACCTCCCAGTTAAGAACAACTCAAATATTATAAGCATGGCACCCTGCTAAGAACAGTGAGGGTGCCGAAACTACAAAAGGGGTACCTTCTATTAATGGGTCCATGATCCTATCAGGCGACCCAGGCATTTACATACAAAGTTAAAGAAAAAAAAAAAAAGAAGCAATACCACTGCTACACATGACAAAGAGCCAAGTAATGATGTTAATATCCTGGCAGAACATGACAGAAAGGAGAGAGGGACAAATCCCCTCCCAGAAGAGTCAAGTGCAAGAGAGAAGCGAAGGGGCCTTGAGGCACATTTCAGGCGGTGGAGAGGAGATGGAAATTCAGGTGATCGGGAGATGGAGTCTTCCAAGTCCTAAAACAGCAAGATCCCCTTTATTTGAAACATTTGACTAATAACAGTGCTGTTTTCATGCCACAGTTTAAGAAATGCAGCTCTTTCTTGATTCTTGGCTAGGTCATCTGGAAGCTCCAAACCTCTGAAAGGCATACTTTGCTACCTCTCCCTTCCTACCCGTCTTAGTGTAGATTCGATCCTTCCTGTCCTGGCTCCTCACTTCCATTCTGTTGCTTCTAACTGCACTTAACTTCCTAGGTACTTAACACCCAGAATTTGCTGGGTAACCTGCCTGAGGGAAAGTTACTTCGAACAGTTATCACTCTGTGGTAATGACTTGGAAGTAGTATTTCTGAGAAGATGATGCTGAGGGAGTCTGGAGTCACAGGGCACATGGCTACTGATGGATTCTCCTAAGACCAGTTAAAAATGAGTTGCTGCTCGTTTACAAGTGTCCATTTCTGTGGTCTTTTCCGTTGACCTATTATATTCCAATACATTAATTTTTTTCAGATTCATACTTACGATCAATAGGTAAGTCACAGAGCTCCCTGTAAAACGTTATTTAAAATTAAGTAAATTATTTAAAAACTCTATTCAACGTACACTTAAAAACAGTTATTATCACAATTTTTAAAAATTAAAAATGAAGTATACCAAAAACAAAGTCTATTTTATTAAACTTTTACACAAAATTTTTTAGAGACAGGAGTCTTGCTATGTTGCCCAGGCTGGACTTGAACTCCTGGTCTCAAGGGATCCTCCTGCCTCAGCCTCTCAAGTAGCTGGAACCACAGACTCACGCCACCACACACAGCAAAAATGAGGCATACTTTATTTATTTAATTTATATTTTTATTTTTAATAATATTTAAACCAGATAGCAACAAATTATTTTATTTTATTTTGAGACAGGGTCTCACTCTGTTGTCTAGGCTGGAGTGCAGTGGCATGATCTCGGCTCACTGCAGCCTTGACCTCCAGGACTCAGGTGATTCTCCCACCTCAGACTCCTGAGTAGCTGGGACCACAGGCACACACATCTATGCCTGGCTAATTTTTTTTGTTGTTGTTGTTGTATTTTTATTAGAGACAGGGTTTCACCATGTTGCCCAGGCTGGTCTCAAACTCCTGGACTCAAGCAATCTGCCCACCTTGGCCTCCCAAGGTGCTAGGATTACAGCCATGAGCCACCACATTTAGCCCAGGCATACTTCAAATGTCTGCATCGTATGGTATGTGAATTATATTTCAATAAAGCATGTAAAAGACTCTCTATTCAAAATAGGGAAAAATTTCCAATCCTACTTGCATGAAAGGGGCCACAACAAATGTCCTTATCCTTAGTGGATAGAGCCCATTCCTTCCTCTAAAAGTATTTTCAGCCAAAGCAAAACTTTTGGTCACTTAAGACTCAGAGATTTTCTTTAAAAAACACTGATTTAGGTCTCCTAAGGAAAAGAGGCCAGGCACTGTGGCTCACACCTGTAATCCCAGCACTTTGAGAGGTAGAGGTGGGTGGATCACTTGAGATCAGGAGTTCAGGCCGGGCGCGGTGGCTCAAGCCTGTAATCCCAGCACTTTGGGAGGCC
>NC_045438.1:8583151-8597089 GCF_002776525.5 Piliocolobus tephrosceles | reverse complement strand
CACACCACTGCACTCCAGCCTGGGCTACAAAGTGAGACTCTGTCTAAAAAAAAAAAAAAAAAAAAAAAAGGAGAAGGAAAAACTAAAAATAAATATACAATTACGAAGTGTTTCTATCTAGTTTAATAATCCTACCTTTGTTTTTAGAAAATAGTGAAATAACTCAATTTTGCCATCATTGTTCTTCAATCTCTTTTTTCCCTTCCTCTTATATTCTCTTCCCTGAAATAATAAGGATCTTCCCTGGGACACTGTTGGGGAGGAGAACAGATTTTTTGTGTTGGCTTCCCAGTTAGTTCAGTGCTTACCTCAGTCAGGGTGTTCACATTACCTGCATTCAACAATGTCACGCTAAGGGATGAGGGACTGGTAGGGTTACAATGAGTTAACATTCCCAGAGATGGTCTTATTTGGAAAGGTTTGCTCATTAATTCAAACGAATGAATCTTGGGAGCAGGAGGGTCTGTAGCGGTGGGGCTGGATTTGTCCAAATTAATTTTGGTCAGATGGGATTTTCCATCTACCTCAAATGTAACCACAGTAAACTACGTCTGTGTCTGAAGCCATCACCATCTATCTTTTCCTTGGAGTTTCAGTCTTTCATTTTATGAGGACACCACCAAGATGGATGATGGATGATGTATCCAACCTTGTCTCCAAACTCAGCCTGCCGGCCTGAAGATGGTCATTTAGAAAATTTCTTTCACTGGAGAAACAGCAAAGCCTTTTGTAAAGCATGTGTCCATATCCTTCACTGTTTACAAAGCAGGGATAGGAGGTTAAAAGTTTTTAAATTCATTTAACTCAAAAAGCACCACTTTAGTGTTTCCAAGGTTAAGAGACTTGTCCACGGTTAACTGGTCAACTAATAACAAATAACAGAGCTGGAAATGGAAACTAACTCTAACTCTCCTTATTCAAATCCTTTAATTAGTACCAAGGCTTGATCTCCTTATCTGCTTGTGATGGTTGAGAAACTAAGAAAGAGATTATATGGCTCCTAAGGCCCCTCCTAGGTCTATGATTGTAGGGATTTGACTGCAGGGAAAGTTTCATCAGAATAGTGACAAATTAGCCAACATTGCCCCACCTAAGGGTGACTCAGGGCCATTCTGCTATCTTTATCTGGAGTGATAGGGCCAATTGTCTCTCTTCTGAGGACAACATTGAATATACAAAGGCAGAGATTAAAATCTTATGATCTGCCAGGTGCGGTGGCTCTCACTTATAATCCCAGCACTTTGGGAGGTGGAGGCGAGCGGATCACCTGAGATTGAAAGTTCAAGACCAGCCTGACCAACATGGATAAACCCCGTCTCTACTAAAAATACAAAATTAGCCAGGCGTAGTGGCACATGCCTGTAATCCCAGCTACTCGGGAGGCTGAGGCAGGAGAATCGCTTGAACCCAAGAGGCGGAGATTGCAGTGAGCCGAGGTCACGCCATTGCACTCCAGCCTGGTCAACAAGAGCAAAATTCCATCTCAAAAAAAAAAAAAAAAAACTTATCATCATCACAGAAAAAAATGTCCAATGAATGATTCAAACTTGTATAACATCACACAATGATGTCATTGTATTAGTAGCACATTCAAAATGTTTACGCTGAAGGGGTAACAATCTGGTTGTTAGCTGAGAATGGGGATCGTGGCCACCTTCTCTTTCCCCAGCACCATCTTGGCAAGTTCCAATTGCATCGGGAGCATAGGAGCCACATCCTCCATTTGCTGCTTAATAAGGAGCATGAACTTTGCAATTAGCCCACGCTTTTTCCATTTTGAGCCAGGATCCTTACTTCAAACAGCTTACTTCTGTCCCGCCCCTTCGCTACCTATCATGTCATTCACTCATATTCATCTTCTGGGCTTCCCCGCTAGTCTCTATCTCATCCTGTCTTCCCTGGTTGCCTCTTCCCATCTGCACAGTTTACATTACACCCTCTGCCTCCCCATTTCTCCTTTGTGAGATAGTTACTATTATCCTCATTTTACAGAGGAGGAAACTGCAGCAGAGAGCCAGTCTAGTGATATTGGCTTAAACAAGAGGACTCATTTAAAAGTGAAAGAAGCAGGTGATGAGGCTGTGAAAAGCAAGAAATACTTAAAGGAGCTATCCCAAAAAGCAAGAAAGGGGAAGGACACTTTCTTCCTCTTGTTTCTCCTCCAGCAAAGGCCCACTTTACCCAAAGACTGGAACTCAAGATTCTTTTTTATTTTTTCTTCAACTTTTATTTTAAGCTCAAGGATATGTGTGCAGAATGTGCTGGTTTGTTACATAGGTAAACAAATGTGTGTGATGGTGGTTTGCTGCACAAATCATCCCATCAGCTAGGTATTAAGCCCAGCGTCCATTAGCTGTTCTTCCTGATGCTCTCCCTCCCCTGCCTCATGGGGCCTCCGACAGGCCCCAGTGTGTGTTGTTCCCACCCCATGTGTCCACGTTTTCTCATCACTCAGCTCCCACTTACATGTGGTGTTTGCTTTCCTGTTCCTCTGTTAGTTTGCTAAGGATAATGCCTTTCAACTCCACCCATATCCCTGCGAAGCGCATGATCTCATTCCTTTTTATGCCTTCATAGTATTCTTGAAAAGCCTCACTTAAGAAGTCATTGGAGCCAGGTGGGGTGGCTCACGCTTGTAATCTCAGCATATTGGCAGGCCGAGATGGGAGAATCGCTTCAGTCCAGGAGTTCAAGACCAACCTGGGCAACATAACAAGATCCGATCTCTACAAAAAATTAAAAAAAAAAAAAAAATTAGCCAGGTGTGGTGGCTCACACCTGTAGTCCCAGCTGCTTGGGAGGGTGAGGTGGGAGGATCATTTGAGCCCAGGAAATCAAGGTTGCTGTAATTACACCACTGAACTCTAGCCTGGGTGAGAGAACAAGACCCTGTCTTAATTTAAAAAGTGAAGAAAAAAAAAAGAAAGAAAGAATTGGAGGTTGTTCTCATCATAAAAAATAAGTATGTGAGGTAATGTATATGTTAAAGAAAGAAAGAATTGGAGGTTGTTCTCACCATAAAAAATAAGCATGTGAGGCAATATATATGTTAATTAACTCAATTTGGCCATTCCACAATGTATACCTTGTTACAAAACTTCATGTTCTACGTGATAAATATATACAATTTTAATTTATCAATGAAAAATCTTAATTTTCAAAAAAAAGAAATTATGGGAGGAACATCTTTTATATTTCACAGCCCAAGTTAAAATGAAGATTAGGAAATTTGAGGCTGATTCTACTTTTTGTTTATTTTTCTTGCATTATCAAAGGGTTTCAGATGCTGCCTTTTGCACATTTATCATAGGAGACAGAGCCGTGTGCTGTTCAGTTATAGTTAATGTGCCTCCCACTGTAAGTATTACGTGGAGATATAAGGAATATAGCAGCCTTTGGCAATACTTTCCCAGATGAACTCCCATAATATATAGATTTAATTAAAGAAGAAAACACCACACATCAACCTGTATGTGAAAACAAAATTGCACCTGATCCATGGTCCTTAAATATTAAGTTAACAAGGATAACTTTGCTATTAAACCCTGGGGATGATTCAACTGAGAAATAAATTTGCTTCTTCCCATCATACTACCTTTGTTTGAAAGCTGATTCTACCACTTGCAAATTGTGTAGCCTGTGCTAGTTACTTAAACTTTCTGAGCCTCAGTTTTCTTATACAGATTGAGCATTCCTTATCTGCAATGCTTGGGAACAGAAATAGTTCTGATTTGGGATTGTTTTGGATTTTGGAGTATTTGCATATACATAATGTGGTATCTTGGGGATGGGACCCAAGTCTTTTTTATTATTATTATTTTATGTTAGAAAGAATCTTGCTCTGTCAACAAGGCTGCAGTGAAGTGGTGTATGATCCTGGCTCACTGCAGCTTTGACCTCCTGGACTCAAGCAATCCTTCCACCTCAGCCTCCCAAGTAACTGAAACTGTGGGCACACTCCACTATGCCCAACTAATTTTTAAATAATTATTTTTTGTAGATAAAAGGTCTTGTTATGTTGCACAGGCTGGTCCCAAACTCCTGGGTTCAAATGAGCCTCCTACCTCAGCCTCCCAAAGTGCTGGGATGATAGGTGTGAGCCACTGTTAGCAGCCAGGACCCAAGTCTAAACACAAAATTCATTGAAGTTTCATATACACCTTATATACATAGACTGAAGGTAAATTTAATACAATATTTTTATATAATTTTGTGTAGGAAACAAAATTTATATTAAGTAGTTATAGCCGGGTGCGGTGGCTCACACCTGTAATCCCAGAACTTTGGGAGGCCGAGGCAGGTGGATCACCTGAGGTCAGTAGTTCAAGACCAGCCTGGTCAACACGGTGAAACCTCGTCTGTACCACAAATACAAAAAATTAGCTGGGCATGATGGTGAGCACCTGTAATCCCAGCTACTTGGGAGGCTAAAGCAGAATTCCTTAAACTGGGGAGGCAGAGGTTGCAGTGAGCCAAGATTGCACCATTGCACTCCAGCCTGGGCAACAGAGCAAGACTGTCTCAAAAAATAAATAAATAAATAAAAAAAATACAGTAGTTATGTGTGGAATTTTCCACTGGTAGCATCATGTTGGTGCTCAAAGAGTTTTGGAATTTAGAGTATTTCAGATTTCGGATTTTCAGATCAGGAATATTCAAGCTATACATACAATGAAAATGATAATAGTGTCTGCTTTTAAGTTAGGAATGTTAAATGAGTTAATACATATGAACTGCATAAGACAGTGTGTGGTATTAAAATATTGCTATTTGTGTTATCATTTATCAAACATACATTTATTTAATATCTTAGTATCCTCCAGGTACCAGTACTGTGTTAAGTCCTAGGAATACATGGATGAATATTTTTCTTATTAAACTCTCCAAACTGTTTAAACATTGTTTTCAGATGACTTACAAAGATATAAACAATGCTTCCAGATAACAGGAATTAGAAGTAGATAAAGATAAAGCCAACGGAGGGAGAAAAAGGAGCAAACGTGAAGCAGGAAACTCCTTCTCTTGAGCTCCCCTGCATACTTCTTAGGGTGGGTCACCTTTCTGGCTCTGGTCTTCTCCGCAGCCAACAGGAAACTGCAAAGTTGAACAAGACAAGATTTCCGACCTCAGGGAACTCTATGTCTAGTTAAGGAAACAGATGTGTAAACAAACAATTACAGCGCCATGTGATGAATGCAAAAGTGGAAATTCTCGGCAGTAGGCTTTATAGAAGAAGAGATATTTGTCACTGACTTTAAAGGGTGAAGAGTGTTGTAGAGAATATCCAGGAAAGGGAACAGTACATATGAAGACCTGGAGCCTTGAACAGCACCATTTGCAACTTGGACAACGGGGTAAAATTTTCTAGAGTCCCATCAAAAAGATTTTGGAAGGCACACAAATACTCAGTGTTTTTTTTTTTTTTTTTTTTGGTAAAATAATGAAGGAACTCATGATAAGTATTTAATGGCAGCAAGAATAATAAGATAGCATCAAAGAAAGCAGAGTGAAGTTAAAAAATCAAAATAGGCAAAATAGCAATGTAAGAAAAGAAAGCCCTGGCCGGGCGCGGTGGCTCAAGCCTGTAATCCCAGCACTTTGGGAGGCCGAGACGGGCGGATCACGAGGTCAGGAGTTCGAGACCATCCTGGCTAACACGGTGAAACCCCCGTCTCTACTAAAATCAATACAAAAAATTAGCCGGGCGAGATGGCGGGCGCCTGTAGTCCCAGCTACTTGGGAGGCTGAGGCAGGAGAATGGCGTGAACCCGGGAGGCGGAGGTTGCAGTGAGCTGAGATCCGGCCACTGCACTCCAGCCTGGGCGACAGAGTAAGACTCCTTCTCAAAAAAAAAAAAAAAAAAGAAAGCCCTAAAATCCCACTTCTGTTAGTATTTGTCTATTTCAATTTGTATTTCCTAGGAAACTTGTTTGGAAGAAAAGGGTTCTATGCTTAGGTATAAATATTAAGCAACTCACAATTGCTTAATATTTATACCTAAGCATAGATGTTTTAAAACAGAAAAAGTAAACTGAATAGAATTTTGAAACACATGAGATCATTAGAAATTATAAAATCCTATACTATCATTTTAATTAAGAGGAAAAGGGGCAGGCACTGGCAGTCATGCCTGTAATCCCAGCACTTTGGAAGGCCTAGGCGGGCATATTTCTTGAGCTCAGGAGTTTGAGACCAGCTTGGGCAAAATGGTGAAACCCTATCTCTACAAAAAATACAAAAAATTACCCAGGCGTGGTGGCACCTGCCTGTAGTTGCAGCTACTCTGGGCTACTCTGGAGGCTGAAGTGGGAGGATCACTTGAACCCAGGAGATAGAGGTTGCAGTGAGCCAAGAATGTGCCACTGTACTCCAGCATGGGTGACAGAGTGAGACCCTGTCTCCAAAAAAAAAAAAAAAAAAAAAAAAAAGTGGGGGGGAGAGAGAGAAAAAAGGATAAATTAATTGCCAAAATTAGTGGTAGAGCTGGAACGAGACCAACATTGTCCTACTGAATGTCCTTCTGCTCGACTGTGTGGACTTTCCCAACCCAGTGGCAAGGTTTTAAAATCTGATATATTTCTTCAAAAACGAAGGAATAACACAAGGCTGGAAACAGGAGACAGTAACTTAAACTGGAGCGACTAACAACTCAAATTTCAAAAACCAAAAAGATCTGTTGCAATATATGAAAGGTTTTTAATATATGAAGAATTCTATAGAGGTGGTTGTATATTTAAAACTAGAGGAAACCATAATTACATATATTAACATTTTTGTGACAATTCTTCCAGCTTGCTGTATATGTAGCCTCACATCTATAGGGAGCCAAGAAAACTCATTTTCAATGAAAAATGAATTACTGAAACTTGACTAAAGTTGTGTTGTTACACATTGAATTGCAGTTGTCCCCACTGACTTCAATTGTCTTCTCAGAAATCCTTTATCTTCTTGACTGATTGATCTTTTTTAACGGTGAATCCTAGTGCCTCATTGTTGGCTGTTTCCCCACAACGCCCTCAATCAAGTGGTTCCTCATCTATGAACATATGTTTAAGAGCACTGAAACAGTTCCATATTCAAAGAAACTCTGTTGAAGTCTTTTAAGTAAAGCAAAGATAAACAATGCCTCCCCTATTGTACTCTTGGAAGCTCTGCTTACATACTCCATAGAGTGTATTTGTTTTGTTACTTTGTTTTCTTTTTCATCTCAGTTTTTGAGGATAAGAATGCTTTGTTTTAAAAGGGATCATCTATAATCTTTTTAAAAGCTTACTGAATTTTTCTGGTATAAATTATTTGCACATACTAATTTTTGAGGTTGATTTGGATTTGACAATGATTAAGATTTTACAGTACCTGCTCCACCAGGCTCAGACCCTGCTTCCCAGATCTTCCTGGAAAACACAAAACCCCTTCCTGGCCAGCAGGCTTTCTCACTAATCTGGAGATAGAGATCACTATTGCTGATCCTCCTACCACCTTGCCAGTGCCTACTTAGCATCTGACCTCAGAAGCATTCCATCAAAACCTGGTGAACAAATTGAAAGATAAATGATTCAGGACTAGAGAAACATGGGTAAGTATGGGAATCCATATCGTTGGCAACTTCCAGCTCCTTTCACTGTACTGCTTGATTTATTTGTTGTTTGTGTTTGTTTGTTTGTTTGTTTTAGAGAGAGAGGGCTTTGCTCTGTTGCCCAGGCTGGAGCGCAGTGGTGCTATCATAGTTCACTGCAGCCTCGAACTCCTGAACTCAAGAAAATCTCCTGCCTCAGCCTTCCAAACAGCTGGGATTACAGGTATGCACCACCATGCCCAGCTAATTAAACACTTTTTTTTTTTTTTTGAGATGTAGTTTCACTCTTGTTGCCCAGGCTAGAGCGCAATGGCACAATCTCAGCTCACCCCAACCTCTGCCTCGCAGGTTCAAGCGATTCTCCTGCCTCAGCCTCCCTAGTAGCTGGGATTATAGGAATGTACCACCATACCCAGCCAATTTTGTTTTTCTTAGTAAAGACAGGGTTTCTCCATGTTGGTCAGGCTGGTCTCGAACTCCCGACCTCAGGTGATCCATCCGCCTTGGCCTCCCAAAGTGCTGGGATTACAGGCGTGAGTCACCGTGCCCGACCAATTAAACACTTTTTTTTTTTGGTAGAGACTCTGGAGGTCTTGCTATGCTGCCCAGGCTGATCTGAAACACTTGGCCTCAAGCAGTTCTCTCACCTTGGCCTCCCAAAGTGCTGGGACTACAGGTGTGAGCCCCCTCACCCGGCCCCTGCTCTATTTTTGGGGTTTTTTTTTTTCTCCCCTTGAAATATCAATTGCATACTGCCCAATAGGTGTCCAAAGTCTCCATTTTTGCTAGGCACTCTAAACACATCAAACACTATACATTATTACTAGCAGTATGAGCATATACCAATTTACAGTTTTGCTTTGTTTTGTTTTTCCTGAGACAGAGTCTTGCTCTGTCACCCAGGCTGGAGTGCAGTTGCATGATCTCGGCTCACTGCAACCTCTGCCTCCCAAGTTCAAGCAATTCTCCTGCCGCAGCCTCCCAAGTAGCTGGGATTACAGGTGCACGCCACCACGCCTGGCTAATTTTTGTATTTTTAGTAGAGACAGGGTTTCCACATGTTGGCCAAGCTGGTCTCAAACTCCTGACCTCACAATCTGCCTGCTTTGGCCTCCCAAAGTGCTGGGATTACAGGCGTAAGCCACTGCACCAAGCCTACTTAACAGTTTTAAAAGGCCCTTTCTATTATCTCCTTGACTCCACAAAACAATCAAGCATTGTTACTGGGACAGACACACAAGAAAAGTAAGAGGCAGGAAGATGGAAGCATCTGTTCATCAGCACAGGGACTAAGGGCAACGGGGTCCCCACTCCTCCACTGCCCTTTGCTCGGCCCCGTATTGTTCCCTTTCTACAAAAGGAGCTCTCACTCCACACCTTCCTTTCACCTCATGTTAAAATATCCATAGCTTATCTAAGTCTTAGGAGATTCTTCTGATAAAGAAGTCAAGCTCAGTGTCCAATCCAGTTTCTACCACATACCAAATTGCTCACTCTCCTCGAATCTCAGTGGTTTCATCTGTAAATTGGAGTCATATATAATTGCTTTTTATAATGAGCATGTGCAATTAAAAACATTCCAAAACAAATATAAATAAGCGACAATTAGTTAAAACGGCATGTGTGAAGTACCTGGTACAGAGTAGACCCCAAATGTCTGCTCTCCTCCTTTCCCCAGGAAGTTTGATTGTGCAATTAATAAGCTTCACTACAGTATGTTGTCCTAAAATAAGAATGTCCATCATTCCTGACTTGCCAGTTGATGGAATGTGTGAGAAATAAACTCATCCTCGTTTCCTCTTATCCACCCACTGAGACTTCATTGCTGAGAGAGGCTGGGGAGATGTAGGCCCCCTGCTCGTGGGGAGGGTGCACTGGGATAGGGTCGATCTTGGGCCAAACAGCAAAGAAAGGTAAGTTTGCCTTTTGTGTCCTGTCATTTCCCTTTCTGAATCTATGTTATCCTTCCCACATTTGCATTTGCATTTTTCTTTCCTTTTCTTTCTTTCTTTCTTTTTTTTTTTTTTTTTTTTTTTTGAGAAGGAGTCTCGCTCTATAGCTCAGGCTGGAGTACAGTGGCATGATTTCTGTCTCCCGGGTTCAAGAGATTCTCCTGCCTCAGCCTCCGAGCAGCTGGAACTACAGGCACCTGCCACCACGTCTGGCTAATTTTTGTATTTTGAGTAGAGATGGGGTTTCACCATATTGGCCAGGGTGGTCTGGAACTCCCAAGTTCAAGTGACCCACCTGCCTCGGCCTCCCAAAGTGCTGGGATTACAGGGCGTGAGCCACCGCACTCGAACACATTTGCGTTTTTTTCTCCATTCACTCCACCCGCTCCCCTAGATTCTGTATTTTCACATTTCCCTCTCAAACTAATGATGACAAGTTTGTGTGTTTTTAAGACTCACAATTCCTTTGTACTAAATATCCCCTGTGCCCAAAATAAATTTATCCTTGGCCAGAAATAATTTTTATAGCTAATGATTATAGTTACAGAATATAAGACTCATTCTCTCCTTTGTTTGAAAACTGACTCTACCACTTTCAAATTGTGTAGCCTGTGCTAGTTACTTCAACTTTCTGAGCCTCAGAGTATCCCTTATCTGAAATCTAAATCCCTTATCTTATCTGAGAGCTCCTTGTATGGGGGCAGACAGAATCTATCCCCATATAGCTTTTATTTAAAGTAGATAATTATCCTGGTCCCTCCACACTGGAATGACAGGCAGGAAGCTGCCTCCTGTGATGTCCCTGGGCCAGGAATTTTGCAGCTACTTCCATGGCACTATGACTTCTGTTAAACTATAGGGCCACCCACCTTTCAGAGAACATAGACACATAGACACACGACACACACATAATACACACACACACAAACGCCAAAATGTACACACATAAACACACACACACACGAATGCCAAAATGAGACTTCCTCCATCCTCTTTCATTTGCAAGATATATTCCTATAAGTCAGAGAAGGAAAAAAATTTTTTCCCATTTGATTGTTTTCTAGTGATTGTGAAATAAACGATGCCTTTGGCAGGCCACTATAATGCTGTGTGTAGTTCTATGTTCTCTCTAAACATATTTAAACTTGGCCAATTATATAGTTTTATGTATATATGACAAAAGTCTATTTAGATCCAAGAAAATTTGGATCGTTTTTGGTAGTTCCTAATGTGGAAAAAATAGCCCCAAATCTATGAATTATGTCAATCTATTCTATTTAGTATGGTGGCCATTAGCCATAGTTGGCTACTGACCATTTGTCTGAATAAGTATAAAATACACACTTTAAATATTAAATACAAGTGGACTTTGAAGATTTAATGTGAAAAAGAATGTGTAAAATACCTTATTAATAATTTTTATATTAATTACATGCTGAAATGAAAATATTTTGGGTGTATTGGGTAAAATAAAATATATGATTAATGAATTTCACCTGTTTCTTATTCCTTCTTAATGCATATGTAGCTTATACTTGTGGCTTTCATTATGTATATCTATATCTAGGTATCTAGTGTAGATGTTCAGTCATGAAAAAGGAACGTTTTCTTATTTTAGAGTAGATGGGGCTAGCTGGGCAAAGATCTCCAGTGGCCATGCAACACCTGACGAATCATATATTTCTGGCTTATTTATTATCTTTCTCTTTCCCCACTGGTAAATAAGGTTTCTATAAATAAAATTTTATGGGCTGTTAGCCCACAGTGTATGAAATAACTGAAAACCCAAAATGCATCTGGCCTCCTTCATTATGAGCAAAGCTTTGTATGAAGGCCGTTTCAGTCTTTGTTCTTTAGGAACTGTGGGTTTCACTCACGTGGATCGTAGTGCAGCAGTTGCACAAGTGACATGTGCTGTAGAGTTGGGCCGTCATCATTCCTTGAAAGAACTGTCACTTCCCACGGAGTATCTAGGAAACTTTGGGGTCAACATTGTAGACTGTGGTTCAGCTTTGGTTTATGGCTTCCACATTGTTCCCTTTCTTTCCGCCTTCCTTCCTGGTGCTTAACCCCAAAATTTTCAAGTTGTACTTGACTCTTCTTTTTCTCTCACTCTCCACTTCTAATTAATTGGTAAAGCTCTTTCTTCAGATTATTCCCATTTCTCACTCTGCCACTGCCACTTTGGCCCATATCTCCCACATCTACATAAGTCAGATCATGTCAGTCTTCTGTATAGAATCATCCAATGTTTCCATTGCACTTAGACTAAAAGCCAAAGTGCTTACAGTGGCTTTGAAGGCCTATCCAACTCCCATCCCCCAAGTTGTCACACCTCAGACTCCTAAAGCTCTCCTCTGGCTCACTCTGCTCCAGTCCATCTGGTGGCCATGTTGTCTCTTACACTGCTAGGCACACATCTCCCTCAGGGCTTTTGCACTTGCTATTCCAGTTGCATGCAGTGTCCTTTCTCCAAATATTTGTTTGGCTTGTTCCTTTACTGACTTCAAGTCTCTATTCAAACGTCATGTCTTCTTTGATCACTTATATTAAGTATGCCTTCTCCTTTTTACCTAATTAGATTTAGATTTTCTCCATAGATTTTATTGGCATAGAACATACATATTCACTTGTTTCTTTTTTTGTCATTTCTTACTATTAGAATATTAGCTCCATGATTGGAAGATTTTGCTTTCTTCATTGTTGTTTCTCCAGTGCCTACACATGGCTTATATCAGAAGTGCTCAATAGATATTTGTTGACCGGGCACGTGGCTCATGCCTGTAATCCCAGCACTTTGGGAAGCTGAGGCAGGCAGATCACCTGAGGTCAGGAGTTTGAGACCAGCCTGGCCAACATGGTGAAACCCCTTCTGTACTAAAAATACAAAAATTATCCAGATGTAGCGGTGCACGTCTGTAATCCCAGCTACTTGGGAAGCTGAGGCACGAGGATCACTTGTACCTGGGAGACAGAGATTTCAGTGAGCCAAGATAATGCCACTGAATTCCAGCCTAAGAGACCAAGTGAGACTTCATCTCAAAAAAAAAATAGATATTTGTGGAAAGAGTGCATAAAATAAATATTTCAACGCCTTAAAGTATCTCTCAAATTTCAAACTTTTTTTCGAGACGGGGTCTCACTGTGTTGCCGAGGATGGAGTGCAGTGGTGCATCTCAGCTCACTGCAATCTCTGCCTCCTGGGCTCAAGAGATCCTCCCACCTCAGCCTCCCTAGTAGCTGGGACTACAGGATCACACCACCATACCCAGCTAATTTTTTGTATTTTTGGTAGAGATGAAATTTCACCATGTTGCTCAGGCTGATCTTGAACTCCTGAGCTCAAGCAATTCACCTGCCTTAGACTCCCAAAGTGCTGGGTTGGATTACAGATGTGAGCTGCTGTTCCCCCAAAATTTCAAATTTTTAACATTCATACCTACAATGGAAAAACACACCAAGGCTCTTTCCTGAAACCCTGGAAAACAAACTATTCTCCCTCTCATTGACATGGAAATAATATTCATGATGGTGGTTCAGGTTACAATTCATATATATTATGAATTAACTTTATGTATATACATACACATGTACATATGTATACACACACATACATAATTGTACTGTTACAGTTATATGGTACATATCTGTGGGTTAGTTGGAAAAAATAACACAACTTGAACTTTGCAGTGTTAACTTATCCTGTTAACTAGACCTGGAATACTCCTTCTTATGGGTTGGACTTCAACCAGGAGTTAGGGACAAACCTGGGCAATATAGCAAAACCCCATCTCTAAAAAAATAACAGGCCAGGCATGGTGGCTCATGCCTGTAATCCTAGGACTTTGGGAGGCTGAAGGGGTGAATCAACTGAGGTCAGGAGTTCAAGACCAACCTGGCCAACATGGTGAAATCCACCACTACTAAAAGTACAAAAAAAAAAAAAAAAAAGTAGCCAGGTGTGGTGATGCACGCCTGTAATCTCAGGTACTTGGGAGGCTGAGGCAGGAGAATGGCATGAACCCGGGAAGTGGAGCTTGCAGTGAGCCGAGATCGCGCCACTGCACTCCAGCCTGGGCGACAGAGAGAGACTTCATCTCAAAAAAGAAAAAATAGAAACGAAAAAAGAAAAAAAAAAGATTAGCAATACTTCTAAGAAAAAAAAAAAGCTTCACCAGTTTTCTGTTTAACTCTGAAGCAAACATTTAAAGCAGAATTCATTTCTAATTTAGATAAAGTCCACATTATATAAACTGGCTGTATGTGAGCATACATAAAGTTGATCCTGTTGATTTAAATTTTCCTACTGAGAATAATAACTATCTACAACTCCAACACCAGCATGTCTTTAGCTAGCTTGGTGTGTCCAGCCATAGCATCGTTTTTTTTTTTTTTTTTTTTTTTTTTTTT
>NC_045438.1:8578618-8583051 GCF_002776525.5 Piliocolobus tephrosceles | reverse complement strand
TTTTTTTTTTGAGACAGAGTCTCGCTCTGTCGCCCAGGCTGGAGTGCGGTGGCCGGATCTCAGCTCACTGCAAGCTCTGCCTCCCGGGTTCCCGCCATTCTCCTGCCTCAGCCTCCCGAGTAGCTGGGACTACAGGCGCCGCCACCTCGCCCGGCTAGTTTTTTATATATTTTTTTTTTTTAGTAGAGACGGGGTTTCACCGTGTTAGCCAGGATGGTTTCGATCTCCTGACCTCGTGATCCGCCCGTCTCAGCCTCCCAAAGTGCTGGGATTACAGGCTTGAGCCACCGCGCCTGGCCAGCATCGTTTTTAACTAGTTTATTTGCTGTCTTTCTCTTCAAAGATACTCTGTTCAGTGAAACTTTATTTTATGTTTCCCTTTAGTGTGAGGCACACCCAGACTCACACAAAGAGAGTTGTCTAGGGCTGAACCAAGGGGTGTGCTTCAAAAGCAGAGGTTGTTTTCTAATTGCCTTTTTTCATCACGCACCCCTACACCGCCCAAGGACATACAAGTAGATTTTCTTTTAAATTATTTTGCTTAATTTTTTAAGGGTATGAAGGTGTATGTGTTGTTGTAGTTCTAAGGAAAAGAAGCTATTTCTTTGTTTTTATTATTAGGAATAAGTTTATTAAAAAAGGAACTATCATTCCATTAAGGTCTTCATCTGTTAAAATTGTTCTGTGGACAGGAAGTTTAGGAGTTTTTAAAGTTCTTTCCAAAATTATGTTTTTTCTTAAGGAAAAGTGAGGAAAAAAAAAAGATTTCCAGGTACCTCTCACTGTCTTATTTATTATTCAGACAATCCACTTTCATCTCAATACCACCATGAAATGAAACAAACTTGTATGAATGATATGTCACTGATCTAACCCCCAAAATTCTTTAAAGATAGGATTTCTTAATTTGTTCTCTCATTGGATAAATGCTCAGAGAATACACGGAGGTCTTTTAAGCTTAGTTGGAATCGACTTACTGGGCAAGTAATGAATCTGATTGTTAGCTTCCACGTCAGCAAAATAACAGATGTACAAGTATAATAGAGGAGAAAAAAAGTTGCTTTTGGATTGTTAGAGCAGGTGTTACACGAAAAAAAAAAAAAAAATCACATGGAACTTTCTCAAGTGCATTTGGAAACACTTGGAAGGTAGCCAGGAGGAAAGTTCTCCTTCAATCCCTTGGACATCCAGTTGTGAGCCAGGATTAGGCTCCTGAACAGCTGAGTCAATGAGGACACTGACACCATGTCACTTCTTCAGCTCTTTATTCCTCCCTCGCCCTCCAACAAAAGCACCAGAGATTGCCCTCCCCCGCTAGACACACACACATACCCAGAGTCCAGCTGTCAGATATGGCTTTCAGGGAACACCAGACAGTGCTGAGTCCCAGTCCGGGGTGAAGGCAAGTTACCATGGTTCTCTGGCTATTATCGCGTTCAGCACATCAGGGAATGGAAATAAGTGTGCACATGTTGTAAGAGGCCCTTTGGGAAAAATCAGTGGGGCTGCATGGGGGACACAATGGCAGGCTTTGTCACAGAGAAAGGATTTGGTCTGGCAAGCAACAGCAGTCCTGCTGGACACAGGGTTTGTCTGCACAGGCAGGTTGGGAAAACCATGTGCAGGGTTCACAGAACATCCCCGTTAGGAAAAGTAGGGCATTTGGCATAATTAAAAGTCATCCTGAAGACATCAGGTAAGAGCCTGCTGTTTTTAATTAATTGTTCCTGTGATCCTGTGACTTTAAAAGGAGTGCCGCTCTTGCCCATAGAGGTTTAGAATTACTTCAGAAACATAAGTCATTTAGTTGGGGGCAAAATAGCATCTGTGAAAGTTTGATAAAGGCAAAAGAGGAAAGAGAGAAGAAAAAGTATGGGACAGTGAGAACGAATTGAAAATTATGAAGCTACTAATATATAATTTGCAAAGATTATCCTGCTGTCTTTTCATGCTCTGTGCCTTAACATCCTCATATCCAAAATACAACTCCCCACTGACCTGCATCCTGCCTTGATATATAAATTATTTTGGGGGAAAAATTCCCAGAGTCAAGGTTAAGAGAAAACAGCTGGGAAATAAACTATGAGCCATATGTCATAGATTTCTCCGAGTACGGAGAGTTTTAAAAAAAACAAAACAAAACTATTTTGAAGAGTCAGAACGTCCAGAACAAGTAGGGTGAAGCAAGGACTTTATATGGTCTCCATATTCATGAAAATCAATATGGGGAAGACTATATAATTGTGTCAGTTATGCAAAGGGGGAGGCTAAACAACATAAGAAATCCCATCCAAAACTTTTTTTCTTTCTGTTATAAAATCCCCAACCGAAATTATCTAAGTAATTAGTATAACTCTCTGCTTTTTTTGTGCCTAGCTTGTAGATAGAGTAATGGTTACTTTTTTTTTTTTTTTTTTAACGGAGTTTTGCTCCGTCGCCCAGGCTGGAGTGCAATGGCGCGATTTCGGCTCACTGCAACCTCCGCCTCCCCGGTTCAAGTGATTCTCCTGCCTCAGCCTCCCAGGTAGCTGGGATTGCAGCCATGTGTCACCACACCTGGTTAATTGCTCTTGAACTTAAGTTGTGTATTTTCTTCTTTTCTTCCACTGTTTGTTTTGTTTGTTTGTTTTGAGGCAGAGTCTTGCTCTGTCGCTCAGGCTGGAGTGCAGTGGCACGATTTTAGCTCACCGCAAGCTCTGCCTCCAGGGTTCACACCATTTTCCTGCCTCAGACTCCCAAGTAGCTGGGACTATAGGTGTCCGCCACCACGCCCGGCTAATTTTTTGTATTTTTAGTAGAGACAGGGTTTCACCATGTTAGCCTGGATGGTCTCGATCTCCTGACCTCCTGATCCACCCCCCTCGGCCTCCCAAAGTGCTGGGATTACAGGCGTGAGCCACTGCGCCTGGCCTTCTTCCACTGTTTTAGTTGTGTTATATAAATTTGTATTCTGCTTTTCTCACTTAATATAGCAAATATATTCCTATGTCCTGACAGTGTATTGGACATTCCATATTCCATGCAAAGTACTGAAAATTACACTTCCTTCTTTTTATTTTTAATTTTAAATTAATTTTTAAATTTATTTATTTATTTTTAAAGACAGAGTCTTACTTTGACTCCTGGGCTGGAGTACGGTGGTACAATCAGCTCACTGCACCTCTAACTCCCGGGCTGAAGCCATTCTTTTGCCACAATCTCCCAAGTACTTGGGACTATAAGCTCAAGTTATACTGCCCAGCTAACTTTTTAAGTTTTTTGTTTGTTTGTTTGCTTTTTTAAGAAATGGGACCTCACTATTTTAACCAGGCTGATTTTTTTTTTTTTTTTTTTTTTTTGAGACAGAGTCTTGCTCTGTCGCCCAGGCTGGAGTGCAGTGGCCGGATCTCAGCTCACTGCAAGCTCCGCCTCCTGGGTTTACACCATTCTCCTGCCTCAGCCTCCCGAGTAGCTGGGACTACAGGCGCCCACCACCTCACCTGGCTAGTTTTTTTTGTATTTTTTAGTAGAGACGGGGTTTCACCATGATAGCCAGGATGCTCTCGATCTCCTGACCTCGTGATCCGCCTGTCTCGGCCTCCCAAAGTGTTAGGATTACAGGCTTGAGCCAACGCGCCTGGCCTAGGCTGGTCTTAAACTCCTGGTCCGAAACCATCCTCTCACCTAGGCCTCCCAAAATGTTGGGACTGCAGGTTTGAGCCACCATACCCAGTCATCTCCCTCCTTTAAGAAGCCACAGTTTTCACCAAGCCCATACCTCTGCCTCCGTGTGTGTATGTGTGTGTGTGCCCAGATTCTGTGCCATGTAGCTCTGCTACCATAGGCTGATTGAAAACCAGCCTATAACTGGTCTTCATCAGTCTGTATGTCTGTGAATATCTGTGTGTTGACATTATTCAACACAGACACTATTTTATTAGGATTTGTCAAATTCATCAGATTTTCTGTCAGAGCTTATGGGAGGCAAGATGTGATCATTGGTGGAGTGATGAGGAAGCCAAGAGAAAGCCACAAAAAATGTGATAAAGCAGGAACCACGAGGCAATAGAACTCAGGCAATAGAAAGTGGAGTAGAGAGAAACTGTGGATCATTGAGATTGAGCTGAGTCACCCTGATGTGTAAACCACCAAGAGAGCCAATTAAAAAGTCAGCTGCGCCGGGCGCGGTGGCTCAAGCCTGTAATCCCAGCACTTTGGGAGGCTGAGACGGGCGGATCACAAGGTCAGGAGATCGAGACCATCCTGGCTAACATGGTGAAACCCCGTCTCTACTAAAAAAAATACAAAAAACTAGCCGGGCGCGGTGGCGGGCGCCTGTAGTCCCAGCTACTGGGAGGCTGAGGCAGGAGAATGGCGTAAACCCGGGAGGCGGAGCTTGCAGTGAGCTGAGATCCGGCCACTGCACTCCAGCCTGGGCGACAGAGCGAGACTCC